>NW_021634431.1:0-33807 GCF_004799145.2 Neltuma alba | reverse complement strand
CTCCTTCCCTTCCTCTCTCAAATTATCCCCTCTTTCCTCCTTCCTCTCTGCCTTTCCGTCTGCTGATCTAAATCACTGTGCTCATAAAATATAAACAAGATCTCAACTCTCAAGCTCAATACTCAAACAGAACCAAGATAAAAACGAACGATATCCAAAAGTCTTGAGAAAACCAGAATGAAACAATTTCCAGAAGAGTTCAACAGTATGTGACTTTTAGATCTTCATTTCCAATTAGGGCTAGGTAGTCAATATCTAGTCTTAAAGAGTTACGTTATATCAGATAATGTTCCTGCCGTTTTGTGGTCTTCCATTAATACACTATCAGCGTTCCTGTAATCACCCGCGTACCGATGGCCAACATTACATTAGAATACAAGGCCGAAACCGATTAATGATTATAAAAAAAAATGCGAACACGTAAACCATGACGAGACTTCCTTAGTGAAGACCTCCGTCTCCAAAAAGGTTCTTGAATGGGCTTTTATATTCATCATTTCATATCGCAAACTCAACCACCAATCAATTTGGCACCCAATTCTTAAAATAATAAGTAAAGAAGCAACTCTATCAAAAGAATTGACTTCAAGTTCCCGTAGTCCTCCCCCTGAACACGCTCACATGTCATGCCTCCCATTTTAAAGAGACAAAGAAACTCACTAACCTTGGCCAAGGAAACCAACGCTTTCTCCTCAAGTTCTTCCACAGGAACCGTTTTCCGAGCAGCTTCCTGGCGTCTTGAATCCTCGTACTATAGGAATCAGGATATAAGAAGACTAAAAAGATGGAACCATTGAAGATTTGGAGTTGTAAATATTCATTAGGAAAGGGAATCCAATTTATTCTATTCCATTGACTATGTAATACTTTTACTTTTACAACCAGCTTCAAGAACTTAAATGTCGTGTATTCATCTCTCTCAGCGACCAGCCATGTGAAATTACCATTTGGATTTTATCAACGTAAGACCGTATTCTATTCTCAAATTGTCCATTATCTTGGCTCGCAAGATACTGCTGCAACATCAACGCCTCCTCCTCCTCCTGTACACACAAACAGAAATATAGATAAAAGAGAAGGATAATTAATTTCAAATAAATATGATATGCACTTCAAAATTTACATCCATTGCCGGAACCTCAGAAAAGAGGACCCCAGGTTCTCCCAGAAAGGAGGCTTTTTTTTTTTTTGGGGGGGGGGAGCACCTGCAAGAGTCTGGCCAACTCCTCGTCTGATTTCATCAATTCGGCATTCTGAATGCTTGATTCTGTCTGCTGTTTATGTTCGTCGATGGAAAGCAATCGCAGTTTATCGGAAATTGTGTTGAGATCCGAGTCACTTGCCACGAGGCGATCACCTTCACAGCCATAAATCTGTACCGAGAATTAATGAATTATCGATGAAAAAAAGAAAGCACAAAATTTCGCCAACTCTTGCGCACATAAGGACAAGTATAGGACAGAATAAATGAAGAAGAACTGAGACCTTTTGCTCATCGGGGGGAATAGAGGTGAGGGAGAAGAGCTGGATTTTGAAAACCTGCAGAAGATAAGGAAGTCGCGTTACAGGAGCAGCAGCGGAGGGAGAAAGAGGAAATTGTTTTAGGGAGAAACGCAGGCATACTTCGAAGCCATCGTCGGGATCGTATTCGACATCGTAGTTGGAGTCATTGTGAAGCACTTGAAGTTTTCGGGCCACCATGTTCTCCTTCTTCGATAATGCTGGTTTCGCAGCTCCGAAGCTGAAATGTCAGAGCTGTTGGAGGGAGGATGGTTCAGTGAGAGTTTGCTGTCAGCTGTTTTTCTTCCTTTCGATCCTTTTTTTCCAACCCCTTTTGGGGCAAAAAGAAGGGATGGTCATGGTCTTTGCAGGGCAACGGGAGAAACAGTGCCCACGGACTAGGGTACAAATTTACAATATTAGGTTGTTAATTCATGCTGAAGGGGTTTAAACATGTTAAAGGCATGATTAGGATAATATAATTAATACGCAAAATGTAAACTCTTCATTTCTTGTATTTTATATGAAAATAAGTCTCTTAAAAAATTTAATAATACAAGTCCCGTAAAAAATGATATTTCAAATTCATTTATGACAATTAAAATTGCACATTCATTATATTGACGTTCTTAGGGAAGGGGGCAAATGTTTTCAAAATTGCATATGATCTTTAGCCAATACATGATTTTAGCTTTGTCTGTAGTCTTTTTTTTCCCCCTTTTATTTTAGTTCTCCTTCTGTTTGAGTTTTTTTTTTTTAATTTAGGCACATATTTTTTTTTTACTGACAATAATTCTGTTTGAAACACTGTAAGTACTGAATGTTGATGTTTAAATAACACTTGACTTATAAAAGACTGGGAGATGAATCAAAAGTAGGGTTGTTCAGGGGACGAATCGGGACTGGGACAGGCCAGTCTCGATTTCGTCCGATGAACAGTAATAGAACAGAAAATATGTCCGGTGTCCCGGTGTCCCGGTCAATCCTAGTGTTGTCCTGATCTCGGTCGGGACAGGACTGGGACGTCCCGATATTTTTTTTAAAAATTTTTTTTAATAAAATTTGATTTTTTTAATTATAGTTTTTTAGGCTTAGGTTTTATAAAAACATCTTTTTATTTTTTTATTTGTTTGGACACTCTTAAATAAAAGCCCAAAATATTACATATAATAGTCATTAAAAACTTTAAACAAAAATTTTTAACACAATAAAAACTTGCTAAAAAGTCTAATTATCAATAATCTTAAATCATCAACAAATATAAAAGCTCTAAATAAATATATCTATACTTCCATACAATAATCTCAAATCTTAAAAAAATATGAAAAAAAATAATATTATATAAATAGGATAAAAAATTAAAAAAAAAGAATCGGGAGGGGATCGGGACGGACGACCCCGTCCCATGTCTTGTCCCGATTCCTTTTTTGTTCTATCTCAAAAAATTTCGCGATGGGTTCATTCCGTCCCAATAAAATTGGGACTGCAACGGACTGACTGGGACGGGTAGGCCTTAAAACCCCTAGTCAAAAGTGCCGAGGCCTATACTAGAGAATCGCGGATCACACACTGGGCTAGGCTTGCTAGCTAGCCGAATCTGATCACGAGTGCTTTTTTGTCTTTTCCCTTCTTTTTGCTGAAGAGTCTGATCATGAGTTTATATCTGGAACAAATTATGCTCCATTTGAACCAAAAAAAAAGAAAAAGATATGGTTTGTTGCTAGTCCAAAAAAAAAACAAGAAGAAGAAGATGTGATGTTGTTACCATACCCAAAAACACAGGGACATGGCTCGTTGATTTGAGTAATCTCCCTTGACAATAAAATTCAAGGCTTCAGCTTTATTATCCCAGACCGTGACTTTTCTACATGATTTAATTTAATTTAATATAACCATGTTTGCTTGGTGAAAAATCCCATCCTCTTTATGAACCCTTTATATGATCCAGAATAAAGTGTACTCCATCTCTAATTTATATTATCTGCTATCTTTAATATAAGGGTTAATTTTACTTTCAATTTGACCATAAATATAAAATCCCAACTCACTTTGTCTTTCATAATTATTTAATTTTTTTAAAAGTAGTTATTACATTGTACTAATTACACATGTTAAATATTTCATCAAATAGTAGTTTTAGTTAATACACATAATTAGTAATAATATTCTATAAAAGACAATACATATTTATTGTAATAACTAATTTAATTTTTTTTTAATCTTATCAAATTAATTAATTAGGTCTTGTATAATAACTGTTCTCACAAATGATTGGTCCACAATGAAACGTCTTCTCACTTGGCGCTGCATCTAATCATTTACGCGCCACGAGGCTAAGGATTAAGGAACTCACGCCGCTTCACGCGGGTAATTTTCTTCGGAAAGTTACTTTCCAAATTCATTGCCTCCTCTCTGTATTGGCACGCGTCGCGCGTGAGCAAATGTATCTGACCCCTATGAAAGAACGAAAACGAAAACTAAAAAACTGTGTAAATCCAAATCAAATTATAGTTTTAAAAATAATTTTATGGTCTATGAGATAAATATATAGAAGAATTTATCTCGATTTACGAAAAAGTACTTATGAGAAATATTTTTTAAAGCATCCAAACACCTCTTAAAACGGAAGCGGGTACGGATAAATTATGCGACGACCGGGATTTATGAAGAAGATCGCACATGGCTTCATCATGGATGCCAAAGTTCGGAAATAATGGTGACCCTGATGTTTGTCCTAACTAATTACAGACACTTTTTTTTTTTGGCATTATAGGAAGTTTATATAGCTATATATTATTCGCAGCTATAAGTCTGCAGCAGACAATAATGCAACTAATATTGATCATAAATTTCATTACATAAGCATTGATGGTCTTAATGATGAACTGATATCTGATGAAAAATTAGAGGAATGACAGTCTAATATAAGTTGTGTACTCTGTGCATATTAAAGGAATTAAGGCTTTGGTCAAAAAAAAAAAAAAAAAAAGGAATTAAGGCAGCATCGCGTACGTGCACTTAGCTTGTGGGGCGAGCCAATTTGGAGATTTTGGCGGGTGACATCTCCCATTACATGAAGATGAGCGGTCTTTCAAATAAATACTAGTTTACTAATTTAATTTCATTAAAAAATTAGTTAAATTAGTTATTTATAATAAATATGTATTGTCTTTCTTAAAATATTCTTGCTAACCAAGCATATTAGTTAGAATTACCATTATTAATATAAGGGCTACTTTAGAAAAAAAAAATGATAAACAAAATAAATTAGAGTCTTATATTTAAAATCAAAATAAAAGTCAAACGAACTCTTATATTCAGGACAGAAAGTAGTACTCCTCCGGTCCTAATTATAAGACCCAATTGACTTATTTGAGAAGATTAAGGAAGTAAGTTAAGTTGGTTATTTATAATAAATAAGTGTTGTCATTCATAAAATATCCTTGCTAATTAAGTATATGGCTAAACTATCATTATTAGAAGGGTTATCTTGGAAAAAAATACATAAATATAAGAGAGAAAATGGATTGGGTCTTATAATTAGGACCAAATAAAAAGTCAAATTGGGTCTTATAATAAGGACCGGAGGAGTATTATTTATATAGACTATACGGTTAAAGTACCCTGATTTTTTTAATAAAATAAAACTCCCACTAAAAGTTTTTGGGGACCCCTTTCTTTTTCTCTCTGGGCTATCGCCCATTTGAATGGGAATTGTATGAGATCTCATGTAGATTGATGTTCTTAGAGACTCTTTGCAAGGATCGATATCACCTGCCTATTAACCCAAAGATTGCCTGATAATTCAATAAGAAAAAGTACTGTTAGAATGAATAGTAAATTGGATAAGAAATTAGATAACTGAAATTCTATATCCAGAGAGTTAAACGGTTCAGATTTTGCGGAAAACAGAGTGTCAAGATAAACCAAGATTGTAGGATCTCAGCATATGCCTGACTTACAGCAAACTAGCAACGAAGCTGTGAGGACTCGTTTGTTGTGAATATTTTCTGGACAGGATTTACTCCTCCCTGTTGTTTTTGTTTCCTATCGGCTGAAATGATTTATTCCCTATTTTTCTCCAAAAAAATACCTCATTTATAAAACTCGCACCCTTAGTCCTTGTGCTGGATATGGTTTCTGTACATTCATTCACTTAGCTTCTCAGATTTAATTTTTCATGACTTTTTTCCTTTGCGTGGGGGAGGGGGCGGGTCTTTCCAATATCGATGCTCAAGGTACGTCATGTCAGTGTCTTTGATTAGCAAATTAAGTTCACTCATTAAAATTATATAAATCCAACAGACCAAAAGTAAGGTTTTTTTTTTTATTGATCGCGACAGCCTCTGTGTTTAGCTTTAGAGCTCAAATTTTAGATGAACTCTTGTTATGCTCCAAAAGTCCACCACGCCTCGCATCAAATCAAGCTAAAGCATGTTCGAGTAGAGTTTAACTTCAATTTTATATAATTACTGAGTCGGCGGGGTCCAGCTGTCCGGAGGAAGCTCAATTAGGTTGAACTTCAAAAGGCTCATGCTTAATTGGCTACGTGTTCTTAATTTATTGCAAAAGAGAAACCATCAAAACATCAACTCAACATCGAATTGCTTCATTCACTTTGTTCCCTTTTTTTTTTTTTCCTTTTTAAATTATTCGAAAACACGTACACAGAATACATCATTTCAGGTAATACCTAATTTGCTTGTACGGTACATAAAATTTAAGAAGACAGATTTAATACTATCTCCATTCATTAATTATAAGACCCTATTTATAGACTACAAATGAGATCTTATAATTAAGGGCGAAGGCAGTGTATGATACATGCTAATATTAGTAGATAAATTGAAGCATGGAATTAGAAGACTCGGAGACGTTTTATTATTAGTAGTGTGCTAATTAACTTGCTCTAAACTGTATATTAGAGATAAGGCGAAACGACACAGAGCTCAATAAAAAAGCCACACAAAAAAAAACAGTGAGTAAAAACTAAAAAGCGACAGGAACAGAGCCTAAAAAGAAAAGGTAAGTGTTGATGGTAAGGCTAACAGAGAAAATTTATGCTGACCCACTGCATAGCATATTCTTGTAATACTGCAAGTATGAGCAGGCTTTAGCCGTTGTGGTTGTGACCGGTAACATGGATGGAGGCCTATATAGCTAAAAAGGGTGCAAATTTAAAAATGGGCTGGTCCCCTGTATATATAAATATGCGCTTAAACATGTGTTGGATACTCCATTTGGGTCGATTCCAAGCTAGTTGATGCCTACCTTTCACATATACTACAACACGTACAGACAATAAGACATTAGAAGGAGAGATAGCTGGAGAGAGAGAAGTTAGAAATGTATGCAAGCCAAGCCATCAGTAGCCAAACACTGGATGGCTGCATGTGGTGGCGTGAGCGTGATGTTTTTAAATTCTTCCCGATCGCCGGGACCACTTCTCCACACTCTCTCCTTGTTTTACTTTAATTTCCATCTCTCTTCCTAACACACCCACCCATCCATCCTCTCGCCTGTCCATCCCGTGACTGATCGTTTTCTCTCACTGCATTTTTTTCCCACCCAGC
Organism: Neltuma alba; assembly: GCF_004799145.2. Taxonomy (NCBI): domain Eukaryota; kingdom Viridiplantae; phylum Streptophyta; class Magnoliopsida; order Fabales; family Fabaceae; genus Neltuma; species Neltuma alba. Next base: position 26,734 of record NW_021634431.1, on the reverse strand, counting down.
CCCCTCTGAGCCTATCCCTCTCTCCATCTTGTGCAGTTCTCTTCTGTTATATATCCATACATATATGTAAAAGTAGGGTTGGGTTGAGTAGATGCTACAGCAAAGGCACGCGAACGCGAAAGAAAATTAAATAGGGAGAGAGGGACAGATGTTAATGTTGACACATGACACAGGACAAAAAAATATGACACGCAAAATCCCAAAACTGCCTGGCTCCTCCCCATTGATTGTATGTAGCTACCAGAGATGGTCCAAGTCTACCCTAATTTAACCAAAAAAAAAAAATTATGCAAAAAAGAGGGTCCAGAATAAAAGGAGGAAGGGTGGGTGGGGGACTGCCTGCGTCTGCTTCTATATATGCCTTTTGTTGGCTATATATGTTTTGTGCTCCCACCCCTCTTCCGTTTTCGCAGTGAGAAGGAGGAAGAGCCTGGAGAATACGGAGACGGAGGAAGGGGTAAGTATAAGGTGCGATAATCTCATGGTGCACCCTCTAGCAGTTGAAGCTGCCAGCATGATCTGAGCTCACCTTCTTATGTGGCGGGAACAGATCATGCGGCAGTTTCAGCTGTTGAATGGGAGCAGCGATCCCTGCCCTAGCTGATTCGCTTTCTCCGATCTGCTCACCACCTCCCTCAAACCCTAGAAAAAGGTCTGGTTTCTTCTTTTTCCACATTGATGCTTTTCTAAACAGTTCCTATTATTTCACGCACGCTTCGTTCCCTTACTTATCCATTGAAAAGTAAAGAAATCTAAATTTTGAGGTACAAATTAATCCTCAAGTGAGGGGAACGCGGTTTGGTCAAGCCTCGGGGGTGGTGCTTCTCAACTGTATTGGTGTACATGCTCGTCATATACTGTTTGTTTGCACTCCGGTGTAACACGCGCAAACACATGCCTTTCTTTTTTACTCTCTTGCAACTATTCTGATTCGTATATCTACATTCAGTTTTGCATTTCTTCTGTTCTTTTTGTGACTGATGAATCACAGCCCACTTCCAATTTCCAGATCTGGGCAATACTATTATATGTGCCCATCTAATAAACGGAATCGTTAAAGCTCATCAACACGCAGGCCTTCGTCTCCGGCATGCTTTGGGTAATTGAGTCCCTTTCCACAGATCCCATTAGTGAGCGCGGAATAAGCTTTGTGTGTTGCCTTTTAAATTATTTATTTTTGATGGAGTTATATATATAGGCATCATATAAAGCACAGTGTTAATAATTAATAACTAGTAAATGATATTATACACGAGCAGCGCATCATGCTGCAGATCTATTGCCCAACCCAGAGAGACTAGATGATGCAATGCATAGAATGCAATATACGGATTGCAAAGCTTAGACTTGGAGATATATACCTGATTTTTTATCCGTTGGAAGAATATAAAGGGACCGCGCGAGTCCTTCGTTTTTTGATGAAAGTAGAGTTCTCCAACTTTCTGCGGGCAGCGTGCCAGAAACTCCGGTTTCTTCAACTGATGAGGAGGCAGACGAGTTAATTATAAACTGAAATAGTGTTAGTAATTTTTGGCCCAAAAAACATAGAAATAGTGTTAGTAATTCTTTTTGTTTATCCATATTTCACATGGCGGAAACAAAGACACTGTGTATACATGCTGACCATTATATTTGACAGATGCATGAAATTTTGGACAAGACGCCGGATCAGGAGAAAAAAGGGAAGAAAGAAAAGAAGGGAGGAAATTTGAAAAAGAAAACCTCTGATTTTAGAGGTCTATATACTCGGGCCAAACCAAATTAAACTGGCCATATATATATATGTATGTGTATATGTCGTCTAGGTGGCATAACAGCAACCATATGCATAAAAAGAAAGCTTCTTTGACGCCGACAATATGCTTAATTATAGCAATGAATGATCATTTAGTTGGAATTTAATTTAATTGTTCACTTAAGCTTTCTCTTGGACAGGAGGGAAAATAGGGTAAAGAGAATGTGAGGAGGGAAACTTTAATCAGTAGAAGTTTCCCATTCAGGCCCTGCGTTTAACTGCTACATCACCGCCGGATGGTGCCTCGTAATTGGTAGTAGCATTAGGAGGTGCCACTGCCAGAAAAATGTACGAAGAAATAGAACAGCTAAGGTTGTTGTGTGGGAAGTGAATGTGATGATGATTAGCAGTGGTGGAAAGTGCTTCAATTTACAAGGCTGATTATGTGCCCCATGATCCAAGGATGCTCCACTTGCATCTCTAGCAGCTATCGCCTCCTTCTAACTGTATTAATTGATTTTCTTTTTAGTGTTGGAAGACAGCGGTAACTAACTTAATCTATATAGAAACGACACGCGCATGATTATATAAAATTTGTCATCAACTAAATTATAAAAGGGGAGCTTGTTTTAAAATTAGTATAACTTCATACCCAATACTACCTCTGATTCTTAATATAAGAGTTAGTTTGACTTTTAATTTAGTTCTAAACATAAGACCCCAATTCATTTTATCTTTCATATTTATTTATCTATTTTTTTAAAAAGATAGTTATTGTAGTAGTACACATGTTAAAAGTTCCATCAAATGATGGTTCTAACTAATACACATAATTAGTAAGGGTATTTTAGGAAAGACAACATTTATTTATTACAAATAATTAACTTAACTAATTTTTTTAATCTACTCAAATTAGTCAACTAGCTTTTATATTAGAAACAAGTACATTGGTGCATTGGGTATGATAAAAGAAATAGTTTAGAGGAGATAAAAAGAAATTATAGAAATATATACAACACGCCCATTAACTATCAGAGAGGTAGAGGGATAGGTACACATGAATTTCACTTTCATAATTTACAGTGTTAATTAATAATAGTTATTCTTATAGTATTCGAACATAAATTCTGCAAGGACGCATACAAAAATATCTGAATAAAAAAAATTATACAGAACTCAACAAAACGACTGAAAATTTTTAAAATAAGAAGCCTCTAAATCTAGCCAAAATAATATTATTTATATTTGGCAGATAATATGACCTTTAATTTTTACCATCTTTATTATATCCCAGTTTAGGAAAAAAGCTCAGATAATTAACTCTATACACTTAACATGCTTATTTTCAATTAGTATTTGAATTTAGTTAAATAGCGTAATATTGACTATGATGCGAATGATGCAGAGAGCGTACGATTGTCTATAATTTATATCCTGACATTTCATAAATTTTATAGAAGCTAGATCCGTGTTATCGTAACATATTGATATTGGTTCGATATTGTTATAAATATAATAATATCTTTGTAGATGTCTATACATCTCCCTTTATCTTCTATATCTTTTATAATCTCTAATATCTCCTACTATCTCTATATCATACAATTATCTCATATTATCGTAATCTGTAGATTCTATCAAAGATGTAAAGCTGTGCCTATAAATAGAGGCCATGTATAATGTATTGTGTATTCTTGAATTGAATGAGAAAAACTCTCTCTTATCAATCCTCTCTTCCTTTGTATGATTCTTCTCTATTCTTCTTTATTCATAACACGTTATCAGCACGAAGCTCTGACCAAGGTATGTATGATATACCTTTCTATTCCAGCATAATTTTAGAGCATTGTCTATGTTATTTTTCTTGAGTATCTCTTGCTTTGTTCAAATAAAAATATCTCGAGCATCACATATATGGTGTTTCAGAGTATTCGTATTCGTATTCAATTTATCTAGGATAATCTAAGCCATTACATGGAATTAAAAAAAAAATTATCTACCGTTGTTTTAAACATCTGGTTCTATGGCTATGATTGGAGACTTTTTTTCCCCTCTATTTCTTATTGACCTGATGTCACTATTTCGATGGAACCCGAAGTTCCAATGGATACTAGCAGTATCTTAAAAGAGTTACTATCTAAAGTTAAATGGCCAAAAGCCATATAGTTCTAAGTTCTTATCTCATTGAGATTAAATGGCTAGAAGCCATATAACTCTGATTTTACATTCTTTTCAAATTAAATGGCTAAAAGCCATATAATTTTGATTTTCTATATTATAACCAAAAGCTATACAACTTTGAGTTTTTATCTTATGGCTAGAAGCCATATATATATATATATGGTTAATTCTCTATTTTTTTTAAATGACTTGAAGTCATATATATTTGATATTTTATCTTATTAAATAACTAGAAGTATTTACGTATAAATTTTCTATCTTATGGCTAGAAGCCATATATATTTGATTACTGTTATCTTATTAAATGGCTAGAAGCCATGTAATTTGAATTTTCTATTTTATGGCTAGAAGCCATATATATATAATTTTGTTTTATCTTATTAAATGGCTAGTTGCCACATAAATTTGATTTTATATCTTACGGCCAGAAGCCATAAATAGTTGAATTTTTTTTACCTCATTAAAAGGCTAGAAGCCATATAATTTGTATTTTCTATTTTATGGCCAGAAACCATATATATTTAATTTTTTTATTATTTATATATATTATATTGAATTTTCTATTTTATAGCCAGAAGTCAATTATATATATTTAATTTTTCTATATCTTCTTAAATGGTTCGCATTCATATAATTTTGATTTTCTATCTTATGACAAGAAGTCATAAATATTTAATTTTGTTATTAATTGGCTTGAAGCCATATAACATCAAAGTTTTATCTTATAGTCAGAAACCATATATCTTTAATTTTTTTTATTTTGAAATTAAATAGCTAGATATCATGTATTTTTATTTTCTTTATTAAATGGCTTAAAGCCATATAGTTTTGATTATGAGAAGGATCATTATATGGTTTGTTTATAAAAGAAAAATTATGATAATTAGAATTATAAATAATGTAACCCCAGAAAACTAATGACTATATAGTGAAGGATGTATTGGTAAAAGAATTTATCTTTTTTTTATGTTACATTTAATTAATTTGAAATTCAAGTTTTATTTTTATTTTATTCTCATATATTTTTGACATTCAATTTGATATTTATTAATATTATAATTTTGTTATTACTAAATGGCCAGCAGCCATTACACTCATGTTATTGAATGACATGAAAATAATAACTTATGATGTTTTTAAAGCCCTGAAGGCTTATGGTTTAAATATTAAGTGACACAAATGATCTTTAAAAATATATATAATTTTCAATATAGAGTCTTGAAAACTAATGACTTATAAATAGTCCTGAAGGCTTATGGTTCAAATCTTCCTAACATTATCCAAGGGGGAGTGTTATGAATATAATAATATCTTTGTGGATGTCCATATATTTCCCTTTATCTCCTATAAACTCTAATATCTCTCACTATCTCTATATCATACAATTATCTCATATTATCATGTAATCTGTAGATTCTATCAAAGATGTAAAGCTGTACCTATAAATAGAAGCCATGTATAATGTATTGTGTACTCTTGAATGGAATGAGAAAAACTCTCTCTTATCAATCCTTTCTTTCTTTGTATGATTCTTCTCTATTCTTCTTTATTCATAACAGATATATAATTATTTATTTTAGCCAATTTGATGTTATTGTGCAGAATTGGAATGAGCCATGGTGCCCGTGCTCCCAGGTCACAACTTCCAAAAATATATAGAGCAGTTAATTGTTAGCTTTTTATATTTCACATTAAATAAAATATTGACTTTTTTATAACTAAATATCGACCGCGCGAACCAACTAATTTAATGTATTATGCCGAGTGTGAAGAATAACCCATATTGCTGCAGGTCGGTGTTCGTTCCTATAAATTTTATCAACACATTAAAATAGTGAAACTGGTAAAAATATGATATGCTCTTCATGTCTTAAACATAAGACCCTTATACACACTTGTATAAAAGTTTTATATTTAAAACCGGAGAAGTAGTTTGATAATGATGACCTCCATCGAGAGGATATACATGGACGCATGCAGTTAAAAAAAAATATTTTAAAATTTTTTCATATTTTTACTTTGAGTGCCGTGTGTAACTCATGTGTTTAAATTTAAACTTTATGTCTACTTTCACGCCAAAAATACCCAACCTTGATTAATTTCCCTTGTTTAATTCTTCCGTATAAAATAACGTTGTTAACTGACGATAATGACTTGTAACTGCTTTTCTTAATTAGATCGCGAGTCAATGCTTTACATAAGACCTGCAATATAATGAGTTATGTTATTATTTTTATTTACTCCCTAAGTTTTACGTTGTAGGCATCTAAATGTAATATTACGCACGATCTTGCCTGGCGACAAGGTGCCTAAAAGTGACGCGTCTTTGAAACACCCCCCGCCCCAAAACCAAAAAAAAAGGAAAAAAAAAAAAAAGAGGTCAAATATATTGGACAGTCTTGGTTCCTAACGTTGTCTCGCCGGGCAAAAATTCAAGAACAACAAAAACAGAGTCTTGTACGGTATTTCATCTTTGGTGTTGATATTCATACTATTGCTTATGATTAGAAGCACCTTATTTTTTCAAACTCCATATAATATTTCTTACCTCTACAATCTACATACAAGTCACGTTTAAGAAAATTAATTAAATGTTCAAAATATAAATCTCCTCACAAAGGCTGTGCAGTTTTTTTTTGTTTTGGAAAAAAAATATTGCCCCTCATTACATGATCGAAAGAGTTGTGGTGGATAAAAGGGTAAAGAGAAATGTAAGTGTAGGTGATATATTGAGTTAAATATTGGTAATTATTGAAAATATCAAGTAATTTTAACAGAGTTCATTGATGAGATGTATAATAGAATTAAGTGAGCTCCATAGAGGGAATGATGGGGGATAATGAAATTGGAGTTCCTATTAAAGGGAAAGAATTAAATAAAACAAAAGATGTACGAATTATACTTTTTGTCGAAATACACACAACGCGGAGGATAGATGTAACGACATGATGCTTTTAATCACAGCCGAGGCAGCGTAATGAAGACTTGATTGATATAAATAATTAAACAGCCAGCATCATCCTCACAAACTCTTGGTAATCCACCAGGCCATCGCCGTCCAAATCAGCCACTCTGATCATCTGCTCAAGTTCCTCCTCCGTCACCCTCTCTCCCACAGTTATCATAACATGCCTCAGCTGTAAATGCACGCACAAGTTTTCTCCAAATTAAAACAAATGGTCAAGTGATGGCCAGAGCAGAGTGAATTAATATTATATATATATATGTACCTCGGAGGGGGATATGTAACCATCCTGATCTTTGTCGAACGCCTTGAAAGCTTCTTGGAATTCCTCTTCTGCTTCGGCTTCGGCTTCCTTCATGTTTCAAACACGCAGCCACGTGCATATTATATTTACACATCCTGAGATGTTCCATAATAGCCAGGGATATAATGTATATGTGTTTGTGATGTATACCTTGGTTTTGGTGGCCATGAGATTCAAGAACTCTCCAAACTCAATGGTTCCGTTGCCATCTGCATCCACTTGGCTGATCATAAATTGCAACTCTTCCTGGGTAGGATGTTGATCCAATGATCTGATGGCACTGCCTAATTCTTCCATGGTTATACAGCCTTTTTCATGAACAGCAAGAAAACAGAGGTTGAAGAACGTGATATGCATATAGTTGTGTGTGTGTGTGGAAATGGAAGCGTTGGGAGCAGAAGTACAGATAGTTAGATAGATAGATAGATACCATCCCCATCTTTGTCAAAAAGACGGAAGGCTTCCAGAAACTCAGCAATCTGCTCTTCACTCAGAGCGTCCTTCATGCTATGAAAGTACGAATGAATGGCAAGTGAGAAAGGAAACAGAACATGGGCGTCCACTTCATGCCATGAGAAAGGAAAGGAGATTCCAATTATATATATATGGGCGTGCGTCCTGTTCCTGCGTGGGAAATTGCCTGCTAAGAGGTTGCCCATTTGACCGGCTACCATAATATTATATTATAATACAATTCATATGCAAGCATCTCGGTCTTTTCCGTCCGTCTCACTCTCATCCCCTTGTGCGGAGCGAAACTTCAATTTTTCGTTTACTTATTGTTTTAGTCTCCTCCCTTGGTGGACCTTGTTTCATTTAAACATAAATCGCAACAATAACAGAAGTCTTCATCTATTTGACAAATTCAGCATCTGTATGAACACAGGAATTTCGATGATTATTATTAATAATTACATACAGTGTATTGGCGAGGCCACGTGCTGCTTGTTGACCAGACTAGCCGCTTGTATATTGTACTGTAGCCCAGCATTTGGGATTGATTATCAATACGCGCTGTCAGACGCCGTAATTGAAGCGATGCTAATTGATTTCTCCCTTCCAATGAGAGCGGTTTTCATGAATCGGGAAAATACCTGCGAGCTCAACGCCTCCCAAAACATCAACGTTTCTCTTTTGTGATTCTGATTTGTGGGTCATCATCAGAATGTAACCTTGCTTGAGATTCAAACTTCATCATATTCAAATCGAGTGCAAAATAGAAGAAATGTCACGCTATTGCGTTTGGAAAATTGTGACGACTCCTCAACTTGCTAGACCAAGCAAGCATATGCGTGGAAGACCTTTTCTCCTCTCCAAGCCTCACAAGGCCACATTAACATAGCTCTGATTTAATCTTAACATAAAAGTGTCTCTTTGCCGACAAAACCAACGTACATGAATTAATAAAGAATTCTGGTTCAAAGGAACATCTGTACTCCAGAATTGAAGCACCGTAGCGGGAGAAGTCATGGGTTCTATTCGGCATTTCTTCACCGAGATGCTGTTTAAATAAACATGTTCTGCTTTACCAAATATTTCTTCTTGTCGGTGGCGTCATTTTTGAATTCGAGGCGGTTACTAGTTTAGCTTGTTCATTTCTGCTGACCATGCCCCCCATGAAAAGATTTTATTTCGTCATCTCTATCTCCCACCCTCCTCCCCCCCAAAAAAAGGAGAATGCATGATTCTCAACCAGCCCGATATGTTATAATTAGTTAATAGTTGATTGATTGATAACAATTTTAGGATGACAGGGTCTAACGGAGGAAAACAATCGGCGAGATTCCCCCCGGAGGGTGGAAGAAGATGAAGAAGAGGAAGAGAGAGTTTGGGCATAAAGGCTGGGAAGGCCAAGGATTGGTATCGCAAACCCGGGAAGCAAAGGAGGTCCGTTCCGTCATGGGGTGACCACACCACGCACTGAAGATGATTCTAGGAAGTAGGAACCCGAAACAATAAGATTCCCTGATGCCCCTGGGACCCACCATGCTTACGTCAGGCCACAAGGTAATGGCCCTCGGCCGTCCGTCCCCTTAGATCCCAAAGCAAATCCTCGCCACCCATGCTATCATATTCCCATATTGTTCCCAGTGCGTCCACAGGTTCATTTTTTTCCGGGAACAAAAAGGGCGAAGAAAGCAGGCAAGCAGACAGCTCTACTGTAAGCCTCCAACAAAGTCTGCCGGTCATCCCCAGAGATTTCTTCATGGTGTAGAAGTCAATCTTAGAAACCCGTTTAAAATAGTTTATAAATAATATTTTAATAATAATTTATAAAATATGAAGTAAATATGTAACAGAAGTTTTACCTCAATTTACATAACACATACTCCTAGATAATTTTAGGACCCATTTAAAATGACTTGTAAGCAGTTTTTTAATTATAATTTACAGAATGAGATAAATATGTAAAAAGAGTTTTGTCTTGACTTGCGTAAAATATGCTTATTAAACATGATGGCAAACAGGCCCTCAAACGCTAATACAATCAGGGCATTCTTATTTAACCAGTAAAATAACTTACATCTCAGTAGAAACCCCCTGAGCAGCAACTAGTGGCTTAACCAATCATAAAACACAACAAAAACATTAAAGCTCCCCGTCTACACATCACACACACAGACAGCAAATCACATTGCTAATAAGCCTAAATCACGGACCTCTATGATATATCAATATAGGAGTCTGCTCCTACATTAAACATTCGGGAGAGTAATTTATTCTTTGCCGTCTGCTGCCCGGAGAGCGCCTAGTTGAACAGGGGCTTGGGTCTGCACCACTTTGGATGACCCATAAACTGACGTATCAGTGCCTTGAGCCTTCTCTTTCTCAATCTGTTCCTTAATCCAGAAGTATGTAATTCTGAGCCCATCCTGCGATCAGATTTGAGATACTGTGAGTGTGCAGAACTCAATTTGAGGATCAAAATTGACAGAAAAAACCGAAAGGAGGTGACATTTGAAATAATTTAATTGGAAGGTCACCTTTAACTTCATAGTCGGAGCCCATCCAAGTTTCTCTTTAATCAGCGTGTTGTCGGAGTTACGGCCACGAACACCCTCTGGCCCAGGAATGTGATGTATAGGAATATTCTTGTTCTCAAAGCCAAGAACAATCTCAGCCATCTCATTCATGCTGACCATCTCATCACTTCCAATGTTCACCGGCTCCCGAAAGTCTGATTTTGTTAATCTAAATTCCAAAGTAGCCCAAAGAAAAAGAGCTGAGCCAAAAAAATACATATGAAATGTATTGACACATGCTTGCTAAAAACTATACATTCCTCTGATCTTTAATATAAAACATAATAACTACTTATGGTCCTAAATATAAAACCCCATTTGTAGTTTACAAACGAGGTCTTATATTTAGGACCAAATGTAGTAATTAATTTGAGCAGATTAAGAATATTAATTAAATTAGTTAATATGATATATTTCTTCTAAAACACCCTAATTATCTTCTTTAATTCTCCTCTCTCCCCTACTTGCTTATCGTTAAGAAAATATTAATAGGGTTAATTTGGAAAAAATTAATAAATATGTAAAATAAGTCTTACATGTAGGATTAACATCAACCCTTAAATTAGGTCATATATTAAGAACTAGAAAAGTACTAGTTATCTTGTCCTTAATTGATCAATTCAAACACCTCACTTTTCAAAAGGTAGAATATCCTCCTGTGTCCCTTCAGTTCAATAGCTGTTGACTGATCTAATCACGTCAAGTTTATTTTAAAATGCCCCAATTTTGAAACCCGCTAATCATCTTTCTTTTGAAAAATTGATATAATCACACACACACCCCCGTGAAGATGGATATGCAGATAAGGATTAATCAGCAGGGATTTACCTAAGTACACCTTCGACACACTCATCTATGAAGGTGAAAGATCGTGTTTGACATCCATCCCCCCACATCTCAAATTTATCAGTGGAAGTGATTGCCTTACGACAAAAGGCAGCAGGAGCCTTCTCCCTCCCACCTGTATGCATAGCAACAAAGAAACAAATTTAAAAATTGAAGGGTTACAAAATCAAACAAGTCCAACGACATATTCATGAATGAGACCAAAGCAAAAAAAATATGCAATTTGGTTCGGGGCACACCCTTCCATGTCCCAAAGGGACCATAAATGTTGTGGAACCGGCCAACACGACACTCAATTCCAAAATCCTTGTTATAGTGCTTGCATAATTCCTCTGTTGCAAGCTTCTCTAGCCCATATGCATCTTGCGGCTAAACCCAATAAAATAATTAAACACATAATGAACAACCTTCATATGCAACAGAAGAACCATCCCAATCAAAAATTGAAATATCACCAACGGACCTCAGCTGGCCAAGCATCAGACTCCTTCAAGCTCACATTAGTTTCCAGCTGTTTAAACTCAGGGTAGATACAAGCACTCGAGGCATAAAAAAACCTGGGGCAGAAAAGTGTTTCATGTACACCCCATATATCAAAGTTAACACCATGACATATTTGTTATTCAGTAATTGTCCAAATAGATATATTCAAGTGCCTGTACATGGGACCACTAACCTCTTAACTTTGTTAATCCTGGCTGCCTCAAGCATGTTGAAACTAATCATTGTGTTGTTGTACATAATGACAGAGTGGTTGGACTGGATAAAGCCCATCCCACCCATATCAGCAGCAAGGTTGAAAACGTGGTCAACTCCCTCAGTCACCTTGAGACAGTTATCCATAACCCTCAGATCAACTAGATGGAATTCGTGGCAGAACATTTCTTCAGTCATGTGCTCATTTTTCTTCCAGTCAGAAGCAATAATATAATGCCCCTCGGTCTTCAAGCGCCTTGCTATGTGGGAGGCAATAAAACCACCAGCTCCGGTGATGGAAATTCGAAGCTTTTCTGATGGCCAGTAAGGTTCTCTCTCAAGGTTGTCATAGGTGTATTCACCATACTCAGTTCTTCCGGCACCTCCCATTCTGCAGCGCTTGAATAGGTCAGATGAGCAGAACTTGTTGACAATTAGCTTGAAATCATGGGCTCAAATGATAATATTGAGAAGCAGACACAAGGGAAGATGAAATCCACATTTCATAAATAATTGAACTTCTTAATTAAAAAGGGGAGGGGAAGGGAAAGAACCTCCTAAGGCAAGTCGGCAAAAGTCCAAAAGACACAAGAACTTTAAATACAGAATTGCAGGAGAAACATACATCACATGCCTACATGAAAGATAATAACGGAATGCAACTATACAAGGCTGGCACATTTAAACGGTCAACTAATTTTAGGTGGCGAAGTTTTCGTAAAAATGAAAAGCATGCACCCGAAATCAGTTTCCGCGGCGGAAAGGAAAAGATCAAAAATTGAAGACCCTTTGTTTCGTCTTCCTAGACTGCGGGGGCATAATGAAGAATACAATTGCGAGTGGCGCGCCCCCGCGGCACGAATGGTATGCAACAGAATGAAGAAGATCTGTATCTAGACACACAAGAGGCACTATGAATAGGGAAGAGAAACCGAGGAACAGTTAAGCCCTAAATTAGGAGAATGGTGGCATGACAGGAACCGCAAAAGATGGCTCAAAATCACAACAATAAGTGAGGGGAAAGAAACAAATTGAGAGGTGAAGCACAAAATGAATTATGGCGCGCACCTGTAAAGAGCAGAATCGAGGAGTCGGATGACAAGTGGGATGAAGAAGAAGATGATTTTAAAACTATGAGTGGCCCTGCCATATATAGAGTGGAAACGCAGACCAAGTGAGGAAAGCCACCCATTACTTTTCCCTTACTGCATAATAATTAGTTCGGAGTGGGGCAGAGGGGAAGAGGAAGGGCGGATTTCGCTCTTCCTTGAAAAGGAACACGTTGCAATATGGCTTGAGAAATAATAATGATAAATAAACATTAAACAGATCATACAAACTAATTGCAGAGGAGGCTGAAGGGAAATTACCAGGAAATTGCTTAGATTTGTAGGCAGCGCTCAATTCCAATTCCCAAAGAGTTTGTATGATTATGGGGTGTTTCCGCAGCCAGCTGACTACGCCTGACTGCTGAGGCATGGGGTTCATTACATTTCATTGAGCGTGGAACAAGTCCAAAGCCCCAAAATTAAGAGCGGCCAGCAGAATTATTGATCCACTTTAGTGGGCCCAACTCAGGAAGCAAGGAAGAAACCAGGACAAGTTAATATTCTGCTAAGTTTGCGGTGCCAAACATATACCAGTTTTTATTCTCATCTACTTAATTAATTTCATTGATAAAAAAATTATTAAATTTGTTATTTGTAATAAATATAAATTGATTTTTTAAAGTATTTTTTAAATTTGATTTCTTGAAATATCCTATTAATCATGACTATCCTGGAATTAATACCCTCTTAATAATATATAAGAAGGTGAATTGAGATTTTATATTTAACATTAAATATAATTCTTAAACTAATTTTTATATTACATACCAGAAATACTAATTGATTGATGTTTTACGCAGCCTCTTTGTAATTTATTAATATAAGATAAAAGCAAGGACGAGCAAGCCAGCCGCAATAATTGCATTCGTGGCCGCCCAGGGAAGACTCTGGCTTGGCTGCTTCATTTGATCAGAGGCCACAACGCTCGACCATTCTTCCCTCTCATCCCTGTCCCCATTGTCATTCCTCATCGGCCTCCCCAGATGCGTCTTCCCTCCAAATCGCATACTCTCTTTTCGGCCACCCACCCAGCTAAACATTCCTTTGCTTCTAAACTAATTCTCAGTTACAAGTGATTTGTTTTTCCTTTCTGTTTACAGCACGCATCAGAACATTCAGGAGTGACGTGAATTAAGGTAGGCATATTAAACATAGTCCAGGAAGAAATCAACCTAATTCAGTTTAAACTCAATAATTGTAGGTGTTGGCTGGAGGAAGCAGCGGCGAAGATCCTCCCCAGCTGCAAATTGCAAAGAGACTTTTTGCTGTGTCTTTCCATGCTCTGAATCACTTGCGTAGTCAACTTGGTTTGTGCACTGTGCATGTAACCAAATTGTCAGAGGTTCGACTTGAAGATCAATCCATCAATAGGCCTGTCATGGCTGCTAAGATTGTGATTTTCTTAGTGGTATTTGTGCATCATAAGCCTATTTAGTTTATCCAACAAGTACTTTAAAAAATATTTTTATTTAAATCGAGATAATTTTTTATATATTTACTTTATATACTGTAAAATTATTTTAAAAATTATGATTTGGTTTTTACCCAAATATACATTATCAATCAAACCTAAACAAATCTATACATGCCACGATCACTTGTAAATTCAAAATTGTGATTATATCACAAGTTACCTAATACTGATGATATCAGCTTCCATATTATTATGCGTCAAATCATCAATCAGACTAATGGGGTTGCTGAGTTTAGTCAAGATAGCAGGTGTGAGAAGATCAAGGCATTGTTTTGTTTGAAGAAAATAATCTTACTACGATGAGAGTGAAAACAAAAATAGAATGAAATGAAAATTAATACTATTACTTAAAAAACTAATTTTGATACAAATATAAATAAGAAAAAAGCAAAACAAAAAATGTATTGCAAAGTGATATTTAAAAATTAATATTCATTTGCTTTTAAATATAAGATTCATTTTATAATATAAATTATATTATAAAATGAATTTAACATTCGGGATCAAAAGACAGAATGCAAAATGACAAGAAGGAGAAAATTTAAAAGCCTAAAACCACTCCCAAAATAAATATTATCTCCAGTTTTTAATATAAGACTTCGTTTGACTTTTATTTTGGTCTTAAATATAAGACCCCAATCTATCTTATTTTTAATATTTATGTATTTTTTTAAAAATAATTCTTCTGATAATGGTAATTCTAGTCAAGACATTTGATTAACAAGAATATTTTAGAAAATACAACACCTATTTATTACAAACAACTAACTTAACTTATTTACTTAATCTTTTAAAATTAGTCAGCTAGTTTATAATTAGGAGGTAGTATATAAAAGCTTATATTTCTCAGTTATTTGGAGGGGTATGCATGCTGCAACTACATTCCATGGATTTGACAATGAAAACTTGTCTACCGGGAAAACCTTTTTTTTTTTTTTTGAGAAAATCCTGAAAAAGTGATTATTGAATTTTAAAATTTCAAATCAGTAGTAGTTATTATATTCGTAAAGAAAATGATTATATTCAAAAAACAAATGACAACATATTTTTATAGTAATTCCTAATTTAAAATTTTAAAATTCAATAGTCATTTTTTTATAGATTTTTTTAATCAAATATTTCCAATGTAAAGAGAAATGATAAATAATTAAATTATGCCAGCCATACCAAGTTATAATTTATTTATTATTTTTGTGTGCTTCATTAGTTTTGTATTATTAGTTTTAAAATTTTTTTAAATACACTTTTAAATTTCTTTTAAAGCCTAAATACCACTCTGTTCCATTTGTATTCCATATCAATAAATATATTAAATTAATAAAAATTTGTATACTTGTCCCTATTAGAAAAAAGTATTGAAAAAACATGTGATTCATTTTTTTCACACTTAATTTTTTTATTGTATTTTTTAGAGATAAAATTAAAAAATGTTACTACTTTCGGTCCTTTTTATGAACTTTAAATTTAAAAAAAGATGTAGTTTATTTTATAAATTTTAATTTGGATTTGTCTTAATATTTAATATTTTTTAATGGTGTCCTTAATTATTTCTCTCTTACTATATTTCTTCATACCTTCTTTTTCATTTATTATGACTGCATATCTGAAAACAAAATTTTATTTTAAATTAATTGTAACTAATTTTTTTAATTATTTATAAATTAATTATTTAAAAGTTATAATAGGTAAGTAAAGCGTGTTTATACAACATCTTGTGTCCCATTTAAGTCTTCGCTTGACCGATGTGCCCCGTATAATACAATGAATGATGAGCTCTCACTCCTCACTATTGCAAATAGTAGCATCACGGCCGGCGCGCAATAGAAAGAGAAGCAAAGGTGGGGAATAATATGGATAGGGTGTTTTCAGTGGATGAAATCTCCGACCAGTTCTGGTCACCGCCGACGTCCACCGGAACCCATGAACCCTCCCAGATGAACCGCAGCGCCTCCGAGTGGGCCTTCCAGCGCTTCCTTCAGGAAGCTTCCGTGTCCTCCCCGACCTCTACGGCTTCTTCCTCCCTCCCTCCTCACCCTAACGACGACCGTCCGCTTCACATCAAGGATCAACCCAAACAGGATCCCGCTCTGAATACGGGGGTCTCGCGGCTCCAGAACGATGGTCCCGTCCAGGCCAATGTGCCTTCTACCCCTCCGTCTATTCCCAACATTCCCGTTAATTCCGATGACTACCAGGCTTACCTCAAGAACAAACTCAATCTCGCCTGTGCCGCGGTCGCATTGTCTCGGGTAATTATTCCCCTTCCCTCTTTTGTAATCTTAGGTAGATCGCAGGAAGCATTCGAGAAACCAATTGGATAATCTGCGGCGGTTGAAAATAAGGCGATTTTATTGGATCTGATTTGTTTGATGACTTTCCCCCTTTATCTATCGTCGTCTTTGTGTTGTTGTGTTAGGATAGATGCTATATCCAAAAATCGGATGGAAATATTTCTTACTTTAACCTATTTGGGCGATTTTAACTTGAAACGGCTGACCGTCTCGCTGCTGTTTATTTTTGTGTGGCTGCAATTAGTAATTTTGCTGTATCGGTTCTAAATAACGAAATACTGGAGAATGGGAATGCCAATCTTTCAGTCCAATCATAGGTTTTTGGTATCTTCAGTTTGATTTTAGGATTAACATTCCTGAACTAGGGAAATTAGTGGAGTTGCGTACGGCTACACAACTTTAACTTCGAACACATTTATGATTGTCATGATTTTTCCCTAAATCAATAAAAGTATACTTTTGCTTTCCAGTTGGTGTACCTCGAAGCGAAAGGTGACTGCAATTCCTTTACTAGGCAATAGATATTTGTCAACTTTACATCATCTTTTTGTTAACTTTCCCCCCTTCCACATGCTTTGGATATGAAGCGCATAATTCTTTTTGCACGAGTAAAGGAAATTCCTGTGTTCCTTTCATCTATATTGCAACCCATGCAAGATGTTTGGTTTTCTTTTGGTGCTAGTACTTTTGTTTGAGAATCACTTTTTGACTACTTTGTTTATTTTGATTTTAGACTTCTGCATTCCAGTCATAGAAATTGATGGTGATTTCGTGTGTTTTTCCTCTACATTTTACGTTTGCTACTGTGTGTCTTTCTGTGGTTGTCTCATCTCCAAGTTTGCATCTGTCTAGCAGTAAAAAAAAAAAAGTATCTTTATTGTGTCTAATTTATAAATTTTACTTAAAATTTCATTACTTCCTCTACTCTCCCCCTGTCTTGCTCTCTTCCTTTGATGATAGGGTCAGAATCTAATGTTTTCTTCTACTCACAGCAACAGGGATCTTTAATCAAAGCTCAAGATTCAGCTACTTTTGTTGACAGCGGATCACAGGCTTCTGATTCTTGTCAAGTTGGAGCTCGGGCTACTTTTAAAGGTTTGATTTGGTAAATGTATGTGGATGTGTTTACGGAAGTTTATAAACATATGAATGAATCATTGAAGATTTATAAATTAAATTATATTCATAAAAATAACATCGTGTTTATACTTGGCTGAGTAGAGAAGAGTCGGGAAATGCAGAATTTAAAAGAGATGGTTATATGAATGGTACATGGGTAGTGTAAACGCACTGCTCAGCTATAATTTTATGTTCGTCCTCCTTTCTTCTTTTTTTTTTAAATTTATTTATTGATCTTCCTGGTTTTTGCGGGGTCAGCATTAAGAGGTTGAATATTGTCTCTCCAAAGTCCAAATGTGGGCAATACTGTTTGAATCATGTCTTTGCTGCCTATCTTTATATTTTAGGATCTGGCATATCTGGTTCGTCTGGAAGTGATCCATCTAAATTACTGGATAAAGATACCAAAGCACCAGTTGGAATTCCTTCCTTACCCGTGATTCAAAAGAAGCCAGCTGTTGCAAACAAGCCAACAACAAGCGGATCATCAAGGGACCTGTCAGATGACGATGACATTGACGGAGAAATGGAGATGACTGAAAATATGGACCCTGCTGATGTAAAACGAGTAAGGAGGTAATGGTTTTGGAATTTACTGAGAGTTAAAGTGTAGGAAATGTCAGTGCTTGTTGTGTGTATGTACACTCACGAGTTAAATGGCCTGACTTTTTTTTTTTTTTTTTTTGCGGTATAACGTTCATAGGGACATCAGCAGTTTGTGAAGAAAAAGTTATGCAAGTATCATCATTCTTAAAATGGTTAGGCCCCTAGGAAATTATCCCGTAATTGGACAAAAGTTAAGCCTCAAGGATCTGGAAATATCTTTAAAAACAGATTGTTTTCTGTCTCTGTTAATTGTAAGTCAGGTCCAACTCAGACAACTTCTGCTTTGTTTAATCAATTGCCTAGTGACATGTATCTTTCAGGATGCTTTCTAATAGGGAATCTGCTAGACGTTCAAGAAGGAGAAAGCAGGCTCATTTAACTGAGCTTGAGACACAGGTGCATATATTCTCCTTTCGAGTTGACCTTCTCTGCAACCCCTCTTCCTGTTAGTTCTCCCAAAGGTTTAGTATACTTACTAAACTAATACTTCATCTGTAGGTTTCTCAATTAAGAGTTGAAAATTCATCCTTGTTAAAGCGTCTCACTGATGTAAGCCATAAGTTCAATGAGTCTGGTGTTGACAACAGAGTGTTAAAAGCTGACATTGAAACATTAAGAGCAAAGGTAAAATCCTTGCTTGCTGTTTATGATTAATTCCAGTTATATAGTAAAGGCTACTAGTTCTTGTTAATTTAGTACCCATGTTATGGTTGGCCTGGCAAGCTGAAATTGGAGTTAATTAGGATGATTTCCTTCATAGTCGACAGAAACATGGCTAAATAGAGAGGGAAATTGGTTCATGTCTATTTCACATGGACATTTTTCATTTCCTTCCATGCCCTCCTTTTATCAGGTGAAGATGGCTGAAGAGACTGTCAAAAGAATTACTGGATTGAACCCAATGTTTCATGCCATGTCCGAGATATCATCAATGGGAATCTCTTCATTTGATGGAAGCCCTCCAGACACGTCAGCAGATGCAGCTGTTCCCATGCAAGATGATCCGATCCATCACTTTTATCAACCTACAGATAATCCTTTGTCCGGTCATGATCTGAGGGCAAACAATGGATTAGGGGATGTTTGTTCAAATGAAAATGTTCAGCAGAGCGGAGCAGCTGTGGTAACTGGGAACAAGATGGGACAAACAACTTCACTTCAGAGGGTGGCCAGCTTAGAACATCTGCAGAAGAGAATTTGTGGTGGTGCGGATTCATCTGGACATTCTT
This sequence comes from Neltuma alba, assembly GCF_004799145.2. NCBI lineage: Eukaryota > Viridiplantae > Streptophyta > Magnoliopsida > Fabales > Fabaceae > Neltuma > Neltuma alba. Next base: position 7,156 of record NW_021634431.1, on the reverse strand, counting down.
CCAGCGGAGATCATTAGCCAATTATTGTTTGAGAAATTATTCCGAAACACCTTATAATTTGGAGGCAGAGCCGTTCATCTTTGACCATATCAGTCTGTTGTTCTGGACGTAGTCCTGTGGGATCCAGACCATATATACAGCTGATAGATGATCTGATTTAGGGCTGGACGCAAGACTGATGTAGTTAAATTTGGAGTCAAAGAAGGAATAGTGATATATTGGTTGTTCATATCTTCGGGATTTGAGGTCGAATTATTGCAGTCACTAAGGCTGCAGGGAGTAGTATAAAATATCTCTGTCCTGTTCATATGTGGTATGGTGACGTTCAATCTTCGCACGGTAAGATCTAAATAGGAAAAAGTCGGATTAGCTATTTTTTTAATTTTGACACCACCCACCGCTTAGTCATACATGGGTTAACTTTATTTGATTAAATTAAATTTAACAAAACTCAAGCTTGGTTCATTGTTGTTATCATGATAATTATTACCCTTTGGGCTGAAGAGAAAGCTTTACCTTTGTTTTATGTCTCAGATTGAAATGTTTTTTTCCCCCTTTTTAGTTTTGAAAGAAAACGATGAATTATAAATGCTAAAAGAAATGTGCAGCTAGAGGAATAGCGTGAGGCCCATGGTACCAAAAGTCAAAGCTGGGAAAGCTAACGTAATGACGTATGAAGGAGAGCCACTGAACTCTCCGGTCGACATCGACTAATACATCTCAACGCATGAAGAGAAACTATAGCCTTATAACCCGGGGGGGGGGGGGGGATAACGAAACTAAGGTCACGTTTGGTTTGCCGGAATTTCAATTTTTCCCAAGAAAATGGAAGTGGAAATTGACTTTCTCCCTGTGTGATTGGCATCCATCTATTTTCTTGGCAAACCAATTTTCATCAATCAGACTCGGGGAACATCCATATTTTCCCCAGAAATTGACGTTGTTAACCAAAATATCCTCCATTTCTCAAATTCCAGCAAGCCCACATGTTTCTTCGACTTTCTTCCTCGTCCTCCATCTTCCATCTTGCATTTCGAAGGTCACAGCAACCCAGCCAGGCTGTACTTTTCATCATCATCCCTCACGGCGCATTCAGAGTAGCGACTGTGACAAACCCAACCTGCGGCATCTGCAATGGAGTTCGACTATTCTTAGTTGGGTTTAGAAACCTGGAAACATGAAAATAGCAACCTTGGCTTTTTGAGGGCCTTGGAATCTTGGAAAGCGAGGGAGTCAAGAATTCGAAACTAATAAAGTCCTATTTTTAACAGCTCTTTTCACCATCTCGCACGTGTTAAATATGGGGTATAGAATTCGTGCACAACTAATTTCCTTTACAAATCTTAACACTGTTATCTGTACAAGTACCAAAGCCATCACCCAAAAAGTCATGACAAGATATAAAACACTATTGACGAGACATTGAACCACCTAATTCTGAATTCTGGGTCTGACAAATGCCCATACTCATTTATTAGTCTTGGTTAGAACTCTAAGATGGACGAAACAAAATCTCAAGCTTGAGTCTATGCAAACTTCTCATCCACGCTACCTGCCTCAACAAAATCATTTCTTACCACCATCTCAATTCCTCCATAATTTGCAAGTGTTCATCGGAACAGCCTCCATGCGGAGGATAAGCTTTGCCAGGACAACGACATGCTTAGCATGGGACTCGTACGGATGATGGTGAGCAAAAATGCAACGGTGCGGACTCCCCCAACATATAAAAACTATATACCATCGTCACTCACACCAAAACAATCACGTTGCTCCAGAGCTCACGGTAGTGCCACCATCTCTTAACCCTGAAGGCATAGATGCAAAGTTCTTTGCACACCATCTGCAACTAGTTTCAACCTACCTTGACTTACATCTGCTGTTGAGCCCCCATGCAGCTCCACTGTTCGTATCACTCTTTGCTTGCATTTCTCCCAATCATCACCATGCAACCAGCAAGCCCTACCTCCATGGCTTCCATCCATGCCAAGAAAAGTGACATTAGAACTCTCACCAAATGAATATCTCAACCTCACGGAAACACAGTACGGCAACCAAGCAGCACCACCAGCAGCATTGATGCGAGGGATGTGAGCAGGATCAAGCACAACAGTTAGGGCAAAATCAACAGAATTTTGAGGTCGATTATAATGGATGTTGCTTCTGAATGCGGATGAGTTTTCAGAGTTCTCCACATTCAACCCAGCATGGTTTTCAAGACATAATTCAATCCGTGGCTTTTGAGCTGGGGTTGCATCTCCAACTTGTGCTTGGGTTAATCCCTTTTTCCAAGCTATTAATTTCAAAAATTCTCTGAGAACTGATACAGGTAAAGTGAGAAGAGTTATGAATGAAGCAACACGAGAGGCATCATAAGGCTCTGATGCAACCCGACGGCTGAAGTAGTCACATATCTCGCTTATTTCAGATTGACTCAATTCCTCTTGTGCAGTGTTTGAGTTTTGCTGCTGCTGCTGCTGCTGATGATGGAAGCGCTTCACACTCAAGACCTGAAGGAGAAGCTGAACACGATGGACGCTAACAGCAAAGACATAGCCCCTGCCACAGCAAACACAATAAAGGGTTTGTTTTATATCCAAGTTACAGAGGCAAGATGGATAGAGGTGTGAATTGTTAGCGGCTAATAAGTCATGGCATATAAATACACGCTCACAGAAATGAGCTTAAATAAAAATAAATTAAAAAAAAATGGTTAAGATGCATCTAGCACTCTGAAACATTTTCTTAGGTGCATCCAGTACCTTAAAGCAATTGGTAGTGTATCCAGTGCCATAAAGTACTTTTTAAGATGCATTGAGCACCATGAAATATTTTTTGACGCATCTAGCACCAAGGCTCAAAAAAAAAAGAAAAAACTTCAGAATGCTGGATGCACCTAGAAAATACTTCAGAATGCCGCATGCATTACAAAATACTTTAAGATGTTAATGCATTTAAAAAATACTTTTAGATGTTGGATGCATCTTACCCCCCCCCCCCAAAAAAAAAAGGCATTATGAATTATTACTAGAAAGAACTATCAGATGGATAAAGAATAAGAATACAAAAAGACACTAATCTTTATGTTTCATCCCCCCCTTTCCCTTTTCTTCTTGTTCAAGCACGAAAGGGATACAGGTGACAAGAGTCTTTGCACTAAGCAAGAACGAAGTGCAGTCAAAATAAGAGTTGTGGACTTACCCAACAAAAAAGCGCAATGCAGGCTGCTCTGGATCCAAGTTCAAAAGTGCACCTTCGTTTTCCTTCAAAATGGATCCTAAAATCTCTTTCAGCAGATCTGGTAACTGAGCAAAAAGCCACAGCACCCCGAGATACTTGAGAATACCTCTCAGAACCTTCTTAAGAGCAACAAGAGGAACCCAACCACCACCATATCCTCCATCATCACCAAGGCCAATTATGGCTGTGTTTAGCTCACCTCTCACGTGTGAAGGGACAGCCGCTCCTGGTGACCTACGTAAAGAGACTGCCGATGTCATCATAGCTAAGTTTGAAGATCCTGCCAAAGCATTTCCCACACGATTTAAACCAGCCGCTTGATTTCCTGCTCTAGACATCGCAGCAGTAGGAAGGTTAATTCTACTTCCATTTCCAGCGGCAGATAATTGGGACCCAGAACTTGAGTTTGGATTATTAGAGCTTGCCAACCCACCTGCATGCGGTCCAGCAAAACTAGGATCTAAACCATTCAACTCTTGGGCAACATGTTCCATGATGAAAGGCCGAAACTGAGGACATGGCAATGATCCACCAGAAGGCCGTCCCTCTTTTGGTGGTGTTGCAGGCTGTAGCCAGACCTGATCTCCAGCAAAGCAACGCATATCAACCGCAAACTGTTTCCGATATATAATTCGTATCCAGTAAGGACCACGTAACACAACAGAGACATCAATGGGCAACAGTGAACTCGGAGCAATGCCTGGACCACCACGCCCTGCAGCAGCTAGCATAGCAAGGCTTTGACTATTGAGAGATCCACTAGCAGTAGGTGCGATAGTGTTTCCTCCAGCAGCAGAAGTGGACTGGCCAACATTTGTAGTTGAACTACCAAGCAGAATTCCCTGCGGTGGTAAATAACCAGTCTGTTTAGGAATGGAAGATAGGGCTGCCGCAATCCCAGGAACCCCTGGAACAGGACCAGCTCGTGCCGGCCTGGTTGCAGCTGTCAAGGCATGTAAGGGCCCCGCAGTCAGCCGAATGCAGTCTAAAAGTGATGAAACTTCAGCTCCGTTTATGAAATCTTCCAGAAACTGTGCATGACAATAACATCAGATATCTTGAATATATACTCCCAGAAATTGTTTCTGAGAGTAAGGGGAAGGCAAGAAGAAGCAAGCATTCTTGATGTATATGGGCCAAAAACACCTTGACAAAAATATCAGACAAGGGTATCGCCATAAAACATTACCGTTCAGCATTGGTAAACAATGATCATAATATCATATTGCAGCACTTAAGTTCTGAAAAAGTCTGACCCTTTGACCATCAACAATTTTTAACAGGCAGAAACTAACAATACACTCAATCCAAAGCACTTTCTAGCTTTCAATGCACAAAGAAATGCTAGAACAAAAGAAAATTCTTGCAGCAACTTAATTGGTATAAAATGAACCCACTTCAGTCAAGGACAACAAATGCTTCTGCTTAATCAAATGCATTAGTTCCCTGATTTATAGCAGATTTCAATTATTTCTCATCAACATCACATTCCATCACAGCACTAAAACATAGTACATATAGGAAAAAAACAAACAACAATCACTTCAAGAGAAATCAACAAACCTTGGTATGAGGCCAAAGTTGATCAGGGGATACATGCATTGTGCAACCCTCTTTACCGGATTCCCACTCAACAACAAAACGTGCAAGAACACCTGAACCAAAGCTAAACCATAAGCTCATTAGTCCCACTGCCTCAATTCTAAACGTCCTTTTCATCTGTTCCAATAGCTTATCTGCAGTATCAGAAGCAACTTTAGCGCCAGATGCCTTGGAATCAGAACTTGTAACACTTCTTCTCCTTTCTCATCTGCTCTTACACCAAGCAGTTTCCTCATGCCAAGTGCAATGTTCTTGCATTGGCAAGCCTTTGGATATCAGCCACTAATTTCTTTATACTATCTACCTCCACAGATTGATAACTCAAAACAACACCATCTGGATCATAGTGTATGTGTGAATCTATGTCAGATGTATTAGCTATACGAACACCTGATCCCCAAGGTGTGTTACTGCTCCCCTTTTGAAGCTCCCACAAATCCCTAAAGTGCTGGTCACTTATTTTAACATCCCAATGCATGCAACCTGGTCTGCCAAGTCGCAAGCATATATGTTGCCACGAATCACCTCTAGCGGATGGGAGTCGGAACCATATGTTAGATGAAGCGCTCCTTAAACCCACTTCTTCAACATATGGAATGTCTAATGCTTCCATCTGGCTGGTTAGTCTGGCATGCTTGATGCAAAGCGAACAGTGCCTGACCACATGAAGAAGGGCTGATACATAAATTCTTGATGGAGCACTCCCTTTATTTGCTTCCATGATCAGATTTCCATAACTGTATAATTCAGTCTTAGGTATCATTTCAGTGGACATAAGTGGTTGATGCAAAGACGACTGAGAACAAGGAGCGTCTGAAATCTTTCTTCTCTTGCAGATTACAGAGCTGTTTTCAAGACCTTGAAGAGATGGAATCAAACTCAGCATATCTGAAGCTGTTCGCTTTCGAGATCTTTTATCATTTTTTATGAAAATATCATGACTGATGCAATCATTCACAGTAGATTCCATTGCTTGAGCTGCAAGGATCCACTAACCAAATCAAATATGGCCAAAAGCAAACACATGATAAAAATGAACACACAAAGAAAGTGTCTTACATACGGGAGTTGCCGCACAGGAACCAGATCCAGCAACCCTGAGTGATCCAACTGGAGGTCCATCGGGCTTGGAATTAGATGTAGAGATTCGAGAACCAGCTGGCCGGGGAGGAGATAAAAGTTGTGATGATTGATTTCCACATAAAGTATCATGACTGTTATCACTCAGCACTCTTAGTTGATCTTCATCCATAGCAGTGCATGAACCATTATCAACTGAAGGTGGCGATCTAAGAGAAGCCAGATTCTGTTCAGACTTTGAAGCAGATAGCTTTCTCCCAGTTGTGCTCCATCCTGGACCAGTGGAAAGCATACCCATAGAGCTTGACTGAACCGGGCCCTTGGCACTACTAGATGAGTACATGGAACCATAATAATGGGAGGCAATACCAGAAGCATTTGCAACATTATTAATATGTGACATGTGCATACCACCCTCCACTTCGGCGAAGAGGTTCCACCTTTTATGCCATGATTCATACCATAATGAGTGGCAAGAGATGTGTTCATGGATGAGGAAAAATTTTGAACAGCGTGTGGAAGCGCAGAAGACCCTTTCTCCTGTCCAAACACTTCATCAACAAGTGACGCAAAACCTGATAACTGGCATCCTGCATTCTGCATTGAACTCTCAAGACCAACATCCACAAGAAACTCAGGCTCAGAGGTTTGATTTGGGCCAGCTGCATTGGGCAAAAAGGAGCATAATTTTCCTCTTTCAACCAGGCTTAAATTCATTTCATCTTCCAGCATCTGCATCTGTCCTATGTCAATATTCTTAATCCGCAGCACGTGATTCAAGTCACCAGATGAAGGATCTTTCCCAGATGAGTCTGGCTGGGTCTCTAGCAACTTAAACAGGGGTTTAAAATCCTTATCAAGTTGCATAACCAGAAAGTAAGAGCTTCCAGAGTCGGGAAATCCCATCACTAGTATAGCTGAACCATTTATAATGCTCTTGGGTATTTTCAGTGTACTCAAACCATGCTCATACACCTGAAAGAATGTCAAATAAGACATGAACCACAGGAAAGCCATATTATGAACATTCAACTAAAAGACAGCCTACATTCATTATGTGTGTGTATCTTTTCTGTATTTAAGGAGAGAGAAGTAGTGAGTTAACCTCTAGGCATAAAATTCTTCCAATAGAAGCGTACAAATGCAATAACACTTTGCTTCTCAGGCTAATGAAGACCTCAGCTGCAGTCACAGTTCCCTGATTTAAAACCTCTTCACATTCTGACAGGGCCGA
>NW_021634430.1:0-34021 GCF_004799145.2 Neltuma alba | reverse complement strand
ATTAAGGGACGAAGACGTGAAGTATATTGTAAAATTTATCTGTTAAACCTTGTGGGTTAGTCATGTTTAATTTAGGCAACTCTAAAAAGTTATCGTCAGCTGTACGGACACTTTGATCATAAATGGCTTCTTAATTTTTAATTATGTGCCTTAAGTAATTACTGTCTAGAATCAAGACATCCATATCATCATTGTTATTTATTTATTTAATGTTTGTTCACTACCCAGATTGGACGGGTGATAAAATATTATCCACGATATGATAGAATATACACACATACACCCACACATTACTATTCATTAAATAATGGAAGTGCCTTAAGTGCCTGCTTCAATAGAAGCTACACATGCATCCATAGCCTATCCTATATAATAACCTTAAGTGCTTAATCTAAGAGCTAATTTTAATTTTAATTTGGTCTTAAACATGAGACCTCGATTTACTTTATTTCTTATATTTATTCATTTTTTTCATGGTAGTGCTTGTAATTGTTGCTCATGTTGAATATGTCATCAAATGATAGTTCTAGCCAATACACATATTAGTAAAATATTTAGAAAAAAGACTTTTTAATCTAATCAAATTAGTCAGCCAGCTCTTATATTAAAGACCAGAGGTATTATTACAATTATAATTATTATAAGAGATCAATCCCCATTTCAACGGTCTCTAGCGTTTTCGTAGAGTCATATTAATAAAAATATCGATAAATAATCACCAGATTTGTGAACATATAAATCATTGTTTAACTTAAGATACGGTGCTCGAATTTAATATATGTGCGGTTGTTGGAGGTGGCCCTGGGTGGTGGCTGGTGCATGATTGTTTTAGTTACAATATGCTTCCATATCAAGCAAAATGGCGGTCTGATTTCCACCAAGCCACACAGCCAGTGGACTATGGGTTTTTTTTTTAACTGCAAATAAATTCCGACCATGAAGATGCAAGAAGAACACGACAAGAGTTGTCTTGTCAAAACAAAAGGGCAAAATCTTAATTATATAATTAGTATTAAAGTTTAGATACAATCAAACGCATTTTAAACCTGGCTATTTGTCCACATTCGACTAACAGTACCTTGTACGGAAACTTGAAGCATTGGACTGATGGTCCTCAGCTCCGGATATAGAAGTCTAGACAGCTAAGCATGCATGAAATATTTTGACTGGCAGTAGAATTCTCAATGTTCTTATTTAACAGCGTTAATTAATGCCTTCGTTTAATTACTAACAGAGGCCGGATTTTAAAAAAGAGACTAATTCATCATAACGTGACGAATTGGTATTTAAATACTAGGAGAAGAAGTACCAGCATTTAGTAATTAATAATACCTCAAGTACTATTGTCTTCATAAAAAAAAAAATGCATGTGCTTATCAAAACGTCTTCGCTGGAATAGAAGCCACCCGTGGTTTAATTAGGAAAGTCGTTTGTTTCATAATAAGACTTTTTCTTGTTTAATTAGGGAATATTTAACAAGATCCAGTTTCTCTTCCCGCATGACTGCATGAGTACTATTTTAACAAAATTCCAAATAAAAAAAAAAAGAAATTTTTAGATTTTCCGGATCATGAATAGTTTTCCCTTGAATATTCCTCGTTAGAATTTTTTTTATTTAATTACCAAGAGAAAGAAGTTAAATAGGCCATTAAAAATAAATTATTTTAAAATGGAGGGAAATCGACAATTTGATTGCGAACAAATCTAAAATCAATTTTGCCTTAGCATGAGTTGTTAAATCGCGATTAACTTTTTTGTTTATAGATTTTCTTGAAGAATAGATGTGGATGATTTATATTTGAAAACAGAGGAAGTAATCGTTTGGATCGATGTTTCTTTGATGGATGACTGGATAGTGTGATGGAGAAATAGACTGCTAGTGCTTGCGTTTGATGGAGAGCATTCATAAGGTCAAGCCAATTCCAACTTCCATGGCATGGAATTCCATTCCCTGTAGTCATGTATGTTTCGGCGAAGAACAACAATATTGGACTGCCAAAATTCCAAATCACTACCTCACATGCGAACATATTCCTTTTCACGGGGCAAAAAAATAACCAAGCAGATGCGATTATGGTTAGTTTCAGCCATATGACTGAACAAGTCACTGGATTACATTTGTGCGCGCGCGCTAATTAAAATTCCAAGGAAGCACATGTTCCCTTTTTCCTCCCAGAAATAAAAAAAAAAAAAAAAAGAATTGAAGAGGCTATGTTAGAAATAATGGTTGAAAATGTCAAAGTTTGGCACCTTTTTGTCGTGTTTGGTTAGGGGCATAAATGGGATGAATATGCTTTTGCTTTGGGCGAAGATATTGGTGTCAAAAAGAGCAGAGGAATATTTCGCAGCCACTAGGGCCACGCCTTCGAGCCGTCCTCTGTTCAATTCCCTTAATTATACATATATATGCCTTCCCTCAATTCTCAACGCCACGCCAGAAGTGCTGATTGGTCCATCGGCCTTCTACCATTTTCCTGTCCTCCCGTCATATCATATCTGTTCCTTTGTATTTTACATATCCAGGAATAAGTCCCTCCCAGTTACCCTTTAAATGTTCGAATCCCGTGTTTCTGCCTTTTCACGAAATACAGAGCTACATCACGCATCAGATATTTAATTGCCCAAAATTGTGGTCCAGAATTTGCATGGGCTCCTAAAATGAAAGTTTAATAATGCTCAAATTTCACTTGATAATAATATTGCGTATTAGATACTGTAGAGAGTAGGGGTAAGCAAAACCGAACCGTAACCGAAAACCGAACCGAACCGAATTGAATTTCGGTTATTTCGGTTTTCGGTTACATATTCGGTTTTTCTTTTCTTAACAATTCGGTTTCGGTGTTCGGTTCGGTTAGTAGAAAAAAAATTTCGGTTATAACCGAAAAACCAAAATAAATATATTATATATTTATATTTAATAAATATTATTATAATAAATATATATGTGGGTTTATGTGAACTTTTTAAATATATTTATATTCAATAAATATAGTTATAATAAATATTATTATAATAAATCACATCGAATGTTGAAATATTTATTAATTATTGGTTATAATTGTGTTTTATTATTATTTTTAATTTAAAATCACTTTTCATATCTATAATTTCGGTTATTCGATTTCGGTTAGTTCAGTTAATCGGTTTCGGTTCGGTGTCTAAAATTTACTATATTCGGTTATTCGATTATTTCGGTTAGTATCGATAACCGAACCGAAAAACCGAATGCTCACCCCTAATAGAGAGTACATTTTTTTTATAAGTTTTATATCATCGATAGAATAGTTGTATTCGGCAAAAAAAGAGGGAACATAATATATGTATGTATGTATATGGATTCCTCGAGGGGCGGTGATGGTATTGATAAACCTGTTTTTGTATTAACAGATGTAAAAGCACTTCAGAGATGTAAAAGCACTTGAGAGAATAAAGTTATTTGAGGGTAAGGAGTGATGAAAACAAAACCATAGTTTTAATACTAATTTTATAATATATGAAATAAATATGTAAAAAAATCTATCTCGATGTATAAAAAAAATGTTTTTAGAAAACACTCTTGTCAATAACCAAATGCTATTCTTTTAAAATTCGGATTCTTCCACCTTCCTGACATGATTAAGCAGCATAAACAGGACAGGATAGAGATAAATTAAGTATAGGTATATTAAATTAATTAATATACAATTTATTAACTGTACACAAAATGACAAAATGATAGGCACAGGTATAAGTATTACGATACGGGGACCGTAATTTTGTACGGCGAATGAGAAAGTGTTGAAATTAGGAGCAAGTGCGGGTTAAGTTGCAGGAGGAAGCAAGGCAGTGAATGGGCAAGCTATACACACGTCTCTCAATCCCGTGTAGAGATTCTGGGGGATTTGGGCTTTCTTTCAGGAGCTTCATTATCTATGGCGAATCAATAATGGAGGTCCAACCAACAATTGTTGGTTCAAGTAGAAGGGATTTGAGTATCTTAGTTTGATTTTTAAGGTAGTGTGTATGGAACAAATATTATTGAGAAGGGTCCCATTATTGAGAAGGATCCAGGCTGCGGTGTTTGAATATTTTGATAGATTAGTTTCTCATCGTTTGGGTGGGAGAACACTCTAAGCAACTACAAAAACATAATGATGGAGGTCCAGAGCTGTATTATTTGTATTTACAACTCCAGAGCTACTAAATGGTACCAACAATCTTCCCAATATACTGACCGCTACGTACAATGGCGTGCGAGTGGTGACTTGAGACTTGCATGCCGTTTAATTCATCACACTATATCATTGTGGTTTGCTACTGATGATTCTTTGGCATTACCGCTACTGGAAGAATCCTGATGGTGCTGGCCTTTCAGCTCGCCGGAGGACTTGGACAGGGGGGCCTCATCTGCCAGTGCCACGTCATGTTGCTGAACCACCAGCACTGAGGCCTCCACCCCGTTCCCCGACGACGCCAGAATGTCCCCTATCGGCCCTAACTCCGCGTGCTCCGCTTGCCTCTCCGCCAGCCCCGCCACCATCCTCGAAGGAAACCTCCCCTTCCCCACCACTATCAGATCGTAACCCCCGCCCCTCCCTATCGCCATCACTTCCTCCACTATGCTGCTCCCCACCTTCTCCACGTACACCGCCACTCCTTCCCATTTGCTTCTGAACTCCGCCACCGCCGCCTCATCCAACTCCTGCACCAGCCAACACATCAGATAATAAAAAATTAAAAAAAAAAATCAAATGTCAAGTATATTTCAATTCTAATAATAATTCCCTGGTTAATTATTGATCTCTCATGGGCTTCATTCTAATTTGGATTACCTGCTCCGTTTGACGGTTCATTTTGGCGGTGGAGAAGCTGTAGATATTGTCGCTGCTGTTCTTCGGTGAATGGCGGAGCACGAGTTCGCTACTTCTGGAGGCATCCCACTCCGGGTCAACGAACCTCACCACCGTAACCTTAACCACCGGATGTTCGGCCATTCTTGAGCCCAATTCCAAGGCCTCTCGATCATCGGGCCCACCAAAGAACACGATACAAACATTTTGGGCCATGCTTACATTTGGGCCTGGAGTTTTGTACCCGTCCCCAAACCCACGGTCCACCAGGACCGCCACAGAGCAAGGCGCGTTCCTCAGCACTCTCTGGTTCACGCCTCTCCACGCATGGCCCACATTCCCCATAATCTCGTGAGAATGACTCCTTTTGTCCTCATCCTCCTGCTCCACCTTCCTCCATTGCTTGTGGAAGGGCAAGATGATCATGGTCACCCTCTTTTCCTCGGCCACGTGGCAAATGTCCTCGTGCATGGTGGCCAGAGAGGAGATGGCGGTCGTTGGCCGAACGGAGACTCGGCCCAGTTGGCTATAGGCCTGGAAAGCCCCGGCCAGCGGGTCGTGCCAGTAGGCGCCGTGGTAATGGCTGAAGAAAGGGAAGCCATTCTTGCGAGCTCGTTGAGCCATGATAATGGAGGAAGAGCGTTCGGTGAGCTCCACGAGGTGCATGATGAAGAGCTTGAGGGAGGACTTCTTGGTGCTGCGAGTGGACTCGATGAGGCTGATGATGGAAGGGACGTTGCCGGGGCCATGGACGCAGGCGAGGACTCGGAGCTGATCGGAGACGTCGTTATTGGAGTCGGCGGTGAGGTCGCCGAGCTTGCGGTGGGTGCGGGAGGAGATGCCACGAGCGGGTTTGTAGATGGCCATGACTGTTGGAGTTGTGATGAAGGTGGTGAACAGAGCCATGAGGACTAAGATTGCGAACATCTCGTCGTTTAGAACCTGTGATGTGAACAAGGGACAGATCATGAGTTAGATGTTTGCCCTGCTATGTCATTTTGTCACTATTGTGCGAAAATGTTGGAAGGGGACTATGGGATAGGATGTTGTCGTTTAGTGGAGATGAAGACTTGACACTTCCTTATTTATTTTTTTAAAGAGAAAATAAAAGAAATTAGGCCATGAACGGCACCTGTTCTCTTCTCCGATGATTAATGAACATAGGCGTAAATCAGCTCCAGGAAAAAAAAAACAAAAATTGAACATAGACGTAAAGTCAAAGACGGAAAGAGCCTCACGGGGAACGAGGCGTATTAATTTTGTGTTTTGACTTTGCCACGTGAACCGCCCACTGGCATAGTGCCCTCCCTGGAACCTGGGCGCGCGACGTAGTTACAGCTCACTATAAGACTTCCTTTTGCTTTTTTTTTTTCTTTTTTTTTTTTTGGCAAAATATAAGAAATGTTGGTGCTGGGATTGAATGAACTAAAATGACTATTTTTTTGACCCTTGACCATAACTATCCTTCAATAAACATAGAGATAAAGGAAAAAACGGTACTTAAATATTCAGACCACTCTTAAAAATTCCAACTACCTAGCCAAGATTAAAGAGGTTAATAATCTAAAAGGCAACTTTTTAAATTCATCCCTGCTTAAGAGCATAAATTAAAAAAATGGTTCTTAAAAATTGTAAATAAAGGTCATTTTTTAAAGGCAAAAAAAAAAACCTCGGCAAGCTTTGTATGGGAAGCAACTAATATACATAAGATCATTAATTTATTTTCATAGATGACTAATATTTAGAACCAGAATATGTGAGCGAATGGGCTTTTGAATTTTCACCTCCAAATTTAATCTTAATCCATTCTACATTTTTTTTTCAAAAAAAAAAATCAGTTCTGAATAGCAGGAATTAAGAGCGGGTTGAAACAAAGGATGCATAGACGATCCTCTTCCTCTATATGGGATGCTTTGAAAATGCAGACACCACCCAAAAAAAAAAAAACCTAAGTATCAGACTTGTACGTCCTCTTCATCACTATTGAGCCAACTGAATTGTCTTATAATCATTCATTGCATATTTGTATGATCATTTACAATCTGTACATGACACAAAATTCATGTTGAGTGCGATGAGCAGAACAGAGCAAAGGAAAGCGTCAAAATACAGCAAAGGAAGCTGACCTTTTTTTCCTTCCCAATGTTGAGTACGATGAGCTCCACCAGTCCTTTGGTGTTCATGAGCACACCCAAAGTCAGAGCCTCTCTCGCCGGCATCCTACACAGTACTGCCACCGCGAACGTGCCCAGTATCTTGCCGGCGCAGGCTGTCGATACCACCAGAACCAGAAGTCCCCATGCTTCTGCGCCTCTGATTTTCGCCACGTCCGTCTTCAATCCACTAGAAGCAAAATACAGAGGAAGAAGCAAGCCAGAAATAAAGTCCTCGATCCTTTCTATTAACCTGTCTGCGAAATCACCGCCTTTTGGAATGGTTAACCCGAACACAAAGGCCCCGAATATGGAGTGGATCCCAATGAGGTCCGTCATGAATCCTGAAATCATCACTCCTGCCAGTGTCAAGCAAATATAAACTTCGTCCACCGCGTCGTGCTCCGACGAGCACCTTCGGGCCACCCATTTCATTACAGGTCGGATCGCGACCATCATGAATATCACAAAACCAAGCCCCGATAGCAAGACCCAGACCGATACCAAAGGGCTCTTCTGGTTCCCGGCGTCCCCCGCGAGAGCGACGGCTAGCGCGAGCAAGATCCATGCGGCGACATCGTTGAATGCTGCGGCGGCCATTGCAGTCTCTCCAACGTGGGTGGTCAGCAGCTTGAGCTCGGCTAGGATACGAGCGAGCACAGGGAATGCGGTGATGGAAAGCGCGACGCCCATGAAGACAAGAAATTGAGCGAAACCGACCTTACCGGCTCCGTCGACGGTTTTCCGGATAATGATGGAAACGCCGAAGCCACAAACGAAAGGAAGGGAAATTCCGGCCACCGCAATGCTAAGAGCCCTTCGACCACAGCGGCGAATGGAGTTGAGGTCCAACTCGAGTCCAACGAGAAAGAAAGAGGAAGAGAGAAGACCGATGCTGGCAACGGATTCAAGTATGGGAGTGCTCCATGAAGGGAACACACGGTGCATGTAAGTTTCGTTCCTTCCAAAAGCCGAGGGGCCCAGTACGATTCCTCCCTGTAGAAGAAAATAAAACAAAGTGATCAACAAATAATTTTGCGAGGAGAACATGAAGTCAGAGAGAGACAGAGACATACGACGATCTCAGCGATGACCTTGGGCTGGCGGAGGGGCTTGAGGAGGAAGGCGAGGGAGCGGCTAACGAGGAGGATCAAGGTTGTTTGGATGATGAGAAGCGGGAATGCGTAGTCCAAGGGATTATCGCCCTGCCAGGCTCCATCCGACGAAGTTTTGATGGAGGTTATGTTGAAGGCCATGGCTATGCCTCTGCCTCAAGATTCAAGAAGAAGAAGAAGAAGAAGACGACTTGTTAGAATAGCATGGAAAAGTGATCCTTTGATTTAAGAAGGCATTAAGGCGCGGCGTGTATTTATAGACGGTGGATGTTAATGCTCGCGCTCTTATACAGATTCTGGGTGTCAGCCAATGTTTTAAAAGCCGGACCGGAAGTCGAGCCGGAAAGAGCAGCGGGTCATGGTTCAACCGGTTCAAACTGTTAGACCGTTCGGTCGAACCGGTAAGATAATAATTAAATTAAAAATAGTTATATAGTATATATATAATATGATAAATATAATTAGCATAATTTATAGTAAAATTATGTTTACTATATATGTTTTAACAAAATAAAATTCCTTAAGTCCTTAGCAATCTAACACTACATGACTCCTAAGTATTCAATATAATGCACTAAGACAAATGACTTCATGACTTGTCAAATATTGGAGGATCTTGATTAAGCCAAGCATGAGTCTCCAAAAAGGCATCTGGGTCTGCAGCCTCTGCACTGTGACTATCAATGTCTTGTTGAGAAAATGATCCCAAATCAACACCTGCTCCAACTCCAATGTCAAAGCATCTATCCTCAACTTGAGCCTCATTGCCTCTCTCTTCATAATTATCTTTATAAAATAATTTGCAACAATCATATTATTGAAATTAGTCAAATGTAAAATATAAATTAAAAAAATAGAAAGATTAAAAAACATCTAACCTTCTTCATTGATGAAAACATTTGGCATTGGTAGTGTTGTATCATCATAAATGATGTCTTCTTCGATCTCATCAGCACGAAATGTTGAAAGTGGAGGAGAATCAACTTCTTCAGTTATCCAGTATTCAATCTTATCAATACTTTCATAATCAATAGGATCAAAAGTTTTGTTCTTGTTAACAACTCTGAAAAACAAATGACAATAACATAGTATTAGCATTAATTTAATCAATTGTTTGGAAAATATAAATTCAAGTAGAGTCTAAAAGTTAGAAAAATATACCTATTCCTCAAACGAAAATTGTAATGAACAAAGACAAGATCATTCAGCCTTTTATGCTCCAACCTGTTCCTTTTCTTAGAGTGTATTCTTTCAAAGACACTCCAATTCCTTTCACAACCTGATGAAGATGCAGTTTGGCTTAACAATTGAATAGCCAACTTTTTCACATTTGGACAACTACCTCCAAAATATCGCCACCATTCATCTGTCATATCAAAAATAAAACATCATCAAATGATTAAGTCACAGGCTTAATACCTAAGAATCAAGAATCATGACTCATCAAACTATCATCAAACATTAAAATATAAAACTTTACCAGGTCGCATTGATTTTGCAGATTCAAGGGCCAAAGGATGACTAAAGCTACCACTTCTATTTTGGTACTGTGTGCCTTCTTGCAAGAACTTGGTCTTATTGGAAGCTACTTTTCTATTTATAACTGTAAGATATCCATTCATAACCTCTGGCTTTTGAGAAAAGTTAGCCTGGTCATAAAGAAAAGCAGGATTTAAGACATAAGCTGCTGTGTGAAGATCTTGACGAAGCTGTGTATCCCACCTTCTCTTAATAATTCTTGTATAAGGCTTGTATAAAGTTTTTTTGTTCATGAAAGTACTCTTGATAGCTTTCCTTGCCCTATACATACCCTCATAGATATATCCAAGTGAAGGCCTATCATCAGAATCAACTATTCTCAACAACCGAACAAGTGGTTTCACAACTTCAACAATAATCTTACAATCATTCCAGAACTTGTTATCTAATATAATCAATGTTACATCTTTGGCTCTCTGATCTCTACAGTATCTGGAATCTAAAAATGCCTTGCTAGTTACCAGGGCTTGTAAATCATGCTTGTGATCAAGAAGACTTTTTAATGCAATAAATGTGGTAGCAAACCGTGTAGGTCCTGGACGGATGATTTCTTTCCAACCTTCTCTTTTTCTCAGCCAGGCAAGCAAAAATGCATGATTGTAAATGAATTTTGAAACCTTTGAAGCTCTTGATGCCAAACTAGTAACAAGAGCCATTTTGCCAATGTCCGCTAAAATCAAATTTAAGCAATGGGCAGCACATGGAGACCAATATATAGAAGGATGCTTGTCAGTTAATAACCTCCCAGCAGCTTTATAATTAGCTGCATTATCGGTTACCAAATGCACCACATTATCCACACCAACAAATGCAACCATTTCCAAAAATAAGTTACAAAGAGTTTGAGCATCCTTCACAATATCTGAGGCATCAACAGACTTAATGAACACAATTCCTCTAGGACAGTAAACAAGAAAATTAATCAATTGTCTATTTCTTTGATCTTGCCAACCATCAGCCATTATTGTGCAACCAGTTTATGCCCAAAAGCCTCTACACTCATCAACTAATAATTGAACCTCTTTTTTCATATCTTGCAGTAATTTGGTTCTAAAGGCATGATAAGATGGCCCTTTATAACCAGGTCCAATAGCTGCAATAGCATCTATCATAGGCTGGAAGTAAGGAGAATTAACAGCATTAATTGGAATACAACAATCATAGAGCCACCTAGCCATAGCTAAGTCTGCTCTATGCACAGCTTCCTTACCTGCGAATGCGCTTCTAATTCCCGGTTGTGCACCTGGACTTGTCCTTGGGGCAAAAAATTTGTCAATAGGTGCAGATGGCTTTCTTTTCACAGCTTGAGATGGTCTTGAGGCAGAAGTAGGAGTAGGAGTTGGAGTAGTTTGAGTAGGAGTTTGAATCTGTGTAGAAGGAAACTCTTGCAAATTTGGAGCATCCCCTTCAAATGGTGTGACACTAGGACCATAAGGATTGTCCTCTTCATATATATCTTGTTTCTTACCTTTCTTCTCTTCAATTTCTTTCAAATTTTCTCCCAACCGAAAGCGAACATCACCCGGAACTTTTTTACAGCTTATTATATCTCCTTTTATTCCCGCAAGATGCTGTTTCATTCTATGTATCCCTCCACCTCCAAATTCTTTTGCACAATACATACATCTCAAGCGAGGTTTGCCACTTGGGTTTTTGCTAGCTACTTGAACACAATGCTCCCATGCAGGATCAGCCTTCGATCTCACAGATTGTGTAGAGGGAGTATTATCGGATACTTGTTGAGATTGGGATGACATCTTCTAATTTCTACAATACAAATATACAATAGTATCAATTAATTATAACTAGCAAACATATTATTATCTAGAGAGCATGTTAATTGAGAAAAGGATTTTGAATTTAAACACTCAATTATTTAAACAATTAATTATGGTTTATGGAAATACAATTATAATTTATGGATCATAGAGGACTATAACTTTTCAGTTTTCAATAACAAGATATCTTCTGCGTATAAGAAAAAGGAATTATAATTGATTAAGCACAAAATCTCAAGTTTTAATTTGTACGAATGCCAAAAGATTAGGTCCAAAAACAAGAGGCAGGGGAGATTCTTAATTTCTTATTAATGGCCACAAACAAGAACTTGCCTATGGGACTTCGGTACATAGAGGATAGCTAAAATATTAACTTAAAATATTAACTTCGGTCCCACTATTTATTTTATATTTCTTTCTAACTTCATTCCACTCCAAAGTCCAACTCCAAACTCCAAAGCCAAAGTATTTGAAATTTCGACGAATTCCTCCTCGTTGCATACAAATGGAAACACCGAAACATATATATATATGTGTGTGTGACTGTGTGTGTGGGGCTGTGCGCGCATGGTATGATCACATGCTTCTGAGTTCTGAATTGTTTTATGACTTTATCATATTCTTCAACACATTCAACATAGATTCCTCGGTCACAGACTCACAGCTCAGAGCTCACTCAACAATCAACATATATTTATATATAAGCTTATACATTGGTCAAAATCAGATAGTTACACAGGCTTACAACTCACTCGATATATATATATATATAAATAAGCATCAAATGCTATCTTCTCCATCATGGTACTGGTAGTCGACTCTGATTTCGGCAACATAAACAGAGCATGGAGGTTCACGGCTTCACACAACCGAAACAGAGCTATTTAGAATCCAATGAGCAGAGAGTGATTTACCTGCAGATTTGGACTGTGATGACTTCAAATTTATGATCACCTCTACCTTCAACGGTTCAATCCTCTACTTCTCTAACTTGGGTTTTGCTGCCAACACCTTCAAAGCTCCAAGCATGGACCGAATCAGAAATGTTGGCGGACTAAATCACAAAATAAACCAGACTGTAAATGCTGGTGGACGACGGCGCTAGCGAACAGAGCACGACGGAGCACAGCGGAGGGCGGAAGAAGATGGAGAGACGGAGACGACGTGGTGGGGACCCTAGGGCACTCAGACTTAGCGCACGACAGAATTCAGAAAGAGCCAAACAGAGACGCAGTTCGTGGGCCGTCCGGTGGGGTCTTCTGCCTTTGCCTTTCCGTTTTTTTAATAAAAAATGTTTTAAAAAATATACAGAAAGAGCCACACGTGCACTAATTTGGACTTTTCACTTTTGGGCCCTGTTTTTTTTTTTTATTTCTGATGATAACTTCAGCCCGTCCGGTTTTCACAAATCCGGAACGGTTTCCGGCCCAAACGCGGCTCAACGACGGTCCAAAACGGGTGAACCACTCAGGCGGCCCAAAAGCTTTGACCGAGCCGTTGTGAGGACCGGGCGACGGTCCGACCGGTCGGATCGTCCGGTCCGGTCTGGCTCTTAAAACCATGGTGTCAGCAATTAAGATATCTGACACTCAGCGTTACTTGGATTACCAATAGTAAAAATACCCCTCCAATTCACGGTATGGGCTCTCTTTAAAATATATATATATATGTTATAATATATATTCGATTTGAAATTTTATCATTCGGTGACTTTCATTTATTTGCCATCTTTGGTCCTTGCACGTAATAGGTAAACCTGACCTTACCTATAGCAGCATTTACATTTCCAAGTGAAAAAAGTATTTAAATTTTGTCCTTTCTTGATTAATTTTACCATAGAAAATATTATTGAGAGGTGTTTCCATCCTTAATCTGACTTCTATACAGTATACTACCTCCGGTTCTTAATATAAGACTCCGTTTGACTTTTATGTTGGTCCTAAATATAAGACCTCAATCCATTTTGTCTCTCATATTTACTCAATTTTTTTCAAAATAGTCCTTCTAATAATTATAGTTTTAACCAATATACTTGATTAGTAAGGATATTTTAGGAAAAACAACACATATTTATTACAAAGAACTAACTTAACTTCTTTTCTTAATTTCCTCAAATTAGTCAACTGGCTCTTATAATTAGGATCGGAGGTAATATATGTGAAGGTAGATCCTCCCCGGCCGTATGCTCGATCCCATTTGTGTATTTATTAACTGTTTAATGTTAAATTAGATAGATTAAATGGAAAATTAGACGAATAGATGAGATTAAGTGCAGAGCGGAGTATGAAGAGAGAGTATGGAGAAGATTCAAATCCCACTACACACTGCCCTATTTGTGTTTTAATGCCTCTCAAGAGCGTGACTAGGTAACATTATCGTAATTTGCTCCTAAAACAGAAAGTGGAAGGCAGGAGGAAAGATGCTTCCATTAGCATATCAATTTATTTGAGCCAAAAGCACTAGCAAGGATTTTTTTCCCCGCCTCCCGCTTTCTTTTCTCGGAACGCCTGCCTTTTCCTCCTGAAGGAGAATAATTGTTTACGCAGAGCCCATGGTTTTTATTTTTAAGACCAGTAATTAAGACGGATAATTATGTTTATTTTAAACGGCAGAGAAGGGGAGATGTTTCTGGCTGTTGACTTTGGGAGGTCCACTATGATGAGTTATGCATTTGGAAGAAGTAATGATGATGACTGAGACAATATAGTAGCCATTAAAACGAATCTATATATGTACTGTCTTGAGGTGTGAACCCGAGATATATAGAAGCAGTCAATTATTGGGAAGATATACTCCACACGCAAGGGAAAATAGAATGGATTTGGAGCATTGAGCTACGACAATAGAGAACGGAGTTTGAAATCAAATCAAATCAAATGAAAGCCGCCATTGTTGATGTCGCAGACTCCCCCAGTTGATTGGAAACCCTCCTCCACTTTTAAGAGAATTTTGAGGAGCTAATGCGCATTATACCCACAAATCTTAGGCGCGTGTGTCTCCTTTCTAATTAAGTTAACTTTTGATTAAATAGCCCTTCTCTCCTATAAATTATGGACACACAAATTTGACGACGTATCTATCATTAAAACTCACGACTTTAACTTTTTTTAAGAACCATGTATTTTGTATGTATGATGTGACCAGGATTGGAGCTGTAAAATGTTATGATGCATGACTAGAGATTATTAATATTTTTGTGACCAGTAGTAAGTCATGTTATGTAATTAAATATCCATTTGCCGGACCCTCCACAAAACATTCCTTGTTATTAAACTGGATGATCGAATGGTTTTTGTAAAAGAAATAAAAATAATCATAATAAAGTAAGAATCTCGTCATGAATAGTCTCTATATAGAGTGCTCCAAAATGTTCCCTGCCTTCTTTAATTGATCATCTATAACTCTGTTGTAAAACATTGAACGCATTATTGACTTTGCTACCCTGAATTTGGAAGGATTTTAATAAGCCAGACATTTTTAGAAGGAATGATATTTGATTAATGAGTCGTTTTAATGTATACTGGATTATTCAGTTTGCATGCCAACAACAATCTCATGATCGATAATGAACGTAATTAAATTTGCACCTGTCTCCACGTGAACAGATTGAACAGTCTTTATTTTAATCTGCGTCATTTGATGTCAGGTCAACCCCACTACTTCCTCTCTTGCATACCACTTTGAGATCAACGCACGTCAGTTAAAAATCAAGCAAGATACAGGAACTTTAGCCGTCTACAACTCAATCGTATGAAATTTTACTTCACATATTATCTCTCATCAGATGCACGTCCCAGCTTTCAAATTCACGTAATTAATTAATTAATTATAGCAATAATTAAGGTAAACAATCACCAGGCTAATAAAATAAAACAAAAAAAGCAAAAATCACATTCTTTACGTCACACGATTCACTCATAAAACACCCGGCGACAAAAACATCAAAAAAAAAAAAGAGAGAAGGAGAATGAGATACAAATACATACTCATCAGCATCAGGTCAGTCATCTCATATTAAAAGAGAGAATACTATTAATTAATATATAAACACAAACGATTAATGCACCTTTTTTTTTTTTTAAAGACACACACACACACACATATATTCGTCTTGCTAAAATGGAGGCTTTTGTCGTTTATACTCTGATATTCACCGGCTAGCAATCATAGTAGCTCATCAATATATCCAGTATATGTTTGTAAAAGGACACAGAATATGTGCCAATCAATACGGAGAGCATATAAAGGTTATCGGTGGAGGAACTTGCAATTGTCATCATCAAATGAAAGAAGCTCCATAAAGTTTGATCTGACAACCCCATTCTCTGTGATCTACAATTTTTCATCAATATGTAAGCGCAGCCACATATATCTATATAATCCCTGCCTTTTGGATATATATTGACCGATCAAGAAATATTACAACTTCAAATTAATTAAATTACCTCTCTATCACTATAGTTGCTATCCATCCTAAGCTATGACGTAGATTATGTTTATCCAACCCCATAATTTCATGTGCGTGCATATTTGTGTCGCCGCCAAACGATCGTTTCGCACAAAGCAGCCAAAATACATAATCCAGTTTGGGTAATATTTCATAAACAAAACTTCAACATCCATCCATCGTCACCATCATCGCTCTCAAAACCACTGTGCAAGCGTGCAAGCTGTATCTTTGCAGGGGGAGACGCGCACACACAACACCCACTTTTACGGCTTTTACTGGTGAAAAGAGGGAAGTGTCCGTGACAGAGGGGTTAACCACCATGGATGCTTTCACGAGCTTCCATTTTTTTCCAGTAATTATCAACATGCAGATCAACATGTGTGTGTGTGTGTGTGTGTGTTTAGTCAACGCACTATCAAAATTAGTTGAGACTCACAAAAATCACTCGCTCCTTTCGCTATTTGCCTTTAAATTCCATCCATCAAAATGTGACCATACCCTACATATATATATATATATATATATATATACTCTCTCTTTCTTTCATATTTGTGTTCTTTTCTATAGTAAATATTGAATCATTAAAGAGACGTTTATGGCCGCTAATTGCTATAGCATGCAATGCAAGTGCCCCAACAAGGACGGTTCAGGAACCTTAACAACCCACTCTCTCTCATTTGCAGCTTTCACATTAATTTATTTGCATATAATAACATTTTATATGTGCGCATTGTCTGGAGGCGGTTTCCCTGAAATTTCATGAACACACTTTACCACCATAAAGCAACATCAGAATCATCAAAACTCTAGCCAGCTGTGTTGTGTTGGAAGGAAAACTTGCTACTTTTGTTTGGAGCAATCATAATGAATTGAATATATTTGATATGATTATTATAATTATTCATTGTGCCAAAATCCCCTCTCCACTTGTATATTACCTTCAGTTCTAATTATAAGAACTAATTGACTAATTTGATGAGATTAAAAAATAAATTTAGTTATTTGTAATAAATACGTACTGTCTTTCCTAAAATATCCTTATTAATCAAGTTTATTGGCTAAAATTATCGTTATTAGATGGGCTATCTTGGAAAAAAATACATAAATATGAGAAACAAAGTGAGTTGGGGTCTTATAATTAGGACCAAAATAAAAGTCAAATGAGGTCTTATATTAAAAACCGGAGGTAGTATATAATTTACATGAAACGATTGTATCCTTAATTAATAAACCCTGATTCCAATTCTTGACGCCTTATCAATTGCATATACTACCTCTGGTTTTTAATATAAAATCTCGTTTGACCTTTAATTTGATTCTAAATATAAGATATTAATCTACTTTGTTTCTCATATTTATGTATTTTTTTCTTAAGGTAGTCCTTCTAATAATGATAGTTTTAACCAATATACTAAATTAGTAAGAAAAACAACACATTTTTATTACAAATAATTAACCAATTTAACTTATTTTCTTAATCTATACAAATTAGTTAACCAGCTTTTATATTTAAGACCGGAGGTAGTATAATCGATAAAACAAGTGAGCAGTTAATCAATGCCATATACAGTTGATTCGTTGAGCCTTGCCCGGCCCCCTCATTTTGATGATAAAGCGAAACCTAGTTGCAAGGATGCATGTATCGCATGTTTGACTTGCTATATGCAGCCAACCACTCCAAATCGTACGGACAGGGAGAAAATGGGTATTACATTAGCGTTCTAAAGTTATGCGATTCCACTGATCATATCGATGGAGTGCGCATATATAAATGTATATATATAATCTCTTACGAATATAACTCATATGATCGTTGCTGTTGACTTTGATGTTAGCGATAAGGCAATCGATTGCATCAGTTGAAGAGTTCAAGTGTACACCGACAAATGAAAAATGCAGCAAATTAGCTATCAACATATGTAGGGAGGAGAGAAGGGAAGAGGATGTTTTCAAAAGAGTGCATTGTGTAGCCAGCTAGGTATTCAGATTAGCATCAAGCTACTCTCGCTCCTTCATTCCCAGCCACATCTATGATTTAAAAATCTTATTACTACCTAGCTACCAAGTTTCCTCGCCAAGGGCAACAAAATCATGGGTGCATGTCACCCTGACAGAGATTATTTGTCATCTCTAGTGGTTCAGCGTGATCATCGAGGAGAGTTTTGTCCTGCTGCTCAATGAATCCTGAAATAAGACACTGGAAAACCAACGCTGGATTTGACTCCTGGATATGCTGTGGGGACAATGCATGTTTTTTAAGTCCAAAAAAAACAAAAAAACAAAAAAAGGCAAGGCAAAAGAGCCTTAAATCATATGCCTGCTAAGTCAATTGCCAAAAAAATTATACATTTATCATATTTCAAGTTCGATTAAAGAAGCTGATATTAAGAATGAAAAAAATGACATCTGATTTTAATGTTTCGAATTACAGGATGTTCCCATTTTTTCCCCCTCGTTATTTACAGTTCAGATCACCCTTGGTTTCGGCCCTCACAGAGACGATGCAGCAATGGGCCCAACCATCTACCTAATTCTGTGGAGATGTGTACTTTTGGGCCTAAATGTGGACTCAATTGTTGGCAACCCTATTCCTCGCAGACCGTCGAGACCTAACTTCTTTGGACCCCGCTTATGCTCCGTCGTCAAGACGGGGGCGGAAATGCGGCGGACGTAGTTCTTGCTTTTTACACTTACAGCACCACTGTTTTGGGGGGGGGGGGGGGAACGCAGTTCTCCTCCAAGGTCACCTCCAATGATGAATCACCGCCAGCAATTTCGGCTTTGGAGATCCACTCTGAGACGTAAACGTTTACGCTTCCTCACAGGAATCAATATGTTTCGTCGGAGTTTTACTGTGTCTCTCTTGATCGTAAAACAGCTTAATCGCACAATTTATGAAAGTACAAAAAAGCCCCTGCCAATCCTCCGCAAGCTGCTGCTTATTTGGATTGTGGTGTTCTAACCAATGAGACCGTTTGTATAAGCATTTTAAAAGTAATTTTACGTAATTTCTAAAATTTGAAAAGAATTTCGACTGTCCTCATCTAAAAATGCCCCCCCCCCAAAGTGCCTGTGAAGAAACACCCCAAGACATCAAGGTTAGCGTCTTTTTATTTTGCATGTCTACAGCATCAAGCCTATTTGCTCGTGTCAGCCTCATTCTAATGTGTTGTTTACTGTTGTCTCTTGATGTTCTTTGGTTTCTTTCCGTGGTTCCAAAACAGGAAAACAGGACTATAGGATTATTCGAAACAACGTGCAATATCGCTGACACCGATTGGTTTAACGATCTAACAACTTCCTTCCACGCACGGCAAAGCCTAAAGTAAGCATTTAAACTTTAAAGTAGCAATATGATCAGGTCCTCCTCTGCCTCTCAGTTGAGCAGTCGCTTGCAGCAACTGTAGAGTGCAGTAATTCACACAAGAACCTTCAGTTCAGAACCAGCTAAAAATGTGCCAACAGATGCTTGCTGACCATATCATTCGCTTTTAATTTTGAACAAGATATACCAAACTGTTCGAATTCTTCAGCAAAATTGCACCCAAAAAACATTATATAACAGGTGTCATACCTACGTCTTTTTCAGATTCTACGAGGAAATATGATCTTTCTCACTTTTTAATTCCTCTTACGGAAGCTGTTCAGTTGTAATGTGACCATTTTCTTAATAACGTGACAGAAGCGGAAAATCCCAGGTTCCCTCAAACTTTCGTATCCTTAATCTGTAAAATAAGCATTTGATTCCCCGGGATGGATAATTCATTGTGCAGTGTTTAGTAGTACCTCTGGGCAGTTGATCCCAATTGTCCATGACACTAGTATCCACTTTCACAGTTCGTAACGCACTACATTTTCAAAAATCATACATAATCCATATGTAAATAAAAACCACTACAGTTTCAATTTAGTTAATTTAAATATGGCGCTGAAAAGAAGGCTTTTCAATATTCTGGCCACATACGAGGTATGGAAAATAGGAACACTAGAACACGGTGGGATGACGCCAAGAGGAATTGTTACATACAGCCCACCAACACAATTTTAAAAGAAAGAATTGAATAATTACGACTATATCAAGCGTCCAGCGCTATGCTGGAAAGGAATTTAATCCATCGATTTTGAAGGAAGCTAACGAAGGAAGTGAGAGGAATCAGAATTTCTTCATCATATAGCCATGCAACTGAATTAAAAGCAAATTTCCAATAGGTATTGTTGATTAGAGTTCAACAAATCCATAGCAGATATCCAAATAGCGAACAATACCCAATTCAGACATGATTTACAATGCTAGCAAATAATACACTAGAAAACCCTAAGCAAAAGGGAAATCAACCACCGAAACCATAGAGAGTCCTGCCCTGCCTCTTAAGTGCGTAGACGACATCCATGGCGGTGACCGTCTTTCTCCGAGCGTGCTCAGTGTAAGTAACAGCATCGCGAATCACATTCTCGAGGAAAATCTTCAACACACCACGAGTTTCCTCGTAGATGAGGCCGCTAATCCTCTTGACGCCTCCTCTTCTGGCCAAACGACGAATCGCCGGCTTCGTGATGCCCTGAATATTGTCACGCAGCACTTTCCTGTGCCTCTTGGCTCCTCCTTTTCCCAGTCCCTTTCCTCCTTTGCCACGACCCGACATCTTTCACTGCCAAATACTCTTAACTCCCAGGAACGATATTGCTAGTTGCCAGGACCTTCGAAACGCTGTGAAACCAAAGTGCGGGGACTGGGTTTATATGGAGGCCCGTTTTTGGGTTTCCAAGATGACTTGAGCGATCTGTGGCTGTTGGATTACACCGTCATCGACGGCATCGAATCACGATCCGCGTCATCTTCTATGGTTAATTTTAAACCCTCGATTGTCATCATTCAACGGTGACGATGTTTCTTCTTTTAATTTAATTGGCACCGCTCCCTTGTTACGGATCGCTCACGTGGCTAATACTTTTGTCGTTGATGGTTTCAAATCGACGGTCAGCTATGCAGGATACAATCAAATGGCATGGCGTTATTGTCCCTCAAAAAGCAAACTAGTGGGAAAATATTAATAAATTAACTAGAAATTAATTACAAAATTTTAGTTTTATTTTAGAACTACAGAAATTGCAAATACTCAGTAGAACGATAGGGCGTTTTTTTAAAGCTAACTGTTCAGGAAAAAAAAAATTGCGGCTTCCAGTATGTAGTCTGACAAGAATGAGTTGTTTTTCCACTAATGGATTTTCAGTTAAGTCTGTAGAGAGCTTTAATTAAGGAATGTCAATGGCATTTCAGTGCTATGTTTGCAAAAAAAAAAAAAAAAAAGGAAAAAAGGAAATTCCATTATCTATCCTTGCTTTTGATTTGTGCGCTCCAGTGCCATGTTTTGCGGTTACAGAACTCTGACTTTAAAAATGACTGGGCCGTATATTTATTTTCATTTTTTGAGTGAACTAGGCTGTATTTATTGAAGGTCTTCTCCCCGGCCACTTCCTACTGCGGGGTGTGGGGGTTTTACTTTCAGATGAACCTGTGTTTCTTGTGCATGATATTGCTTAATTAGCAGGCTAAGTCACTTCTAATACACTAATAATTCCTAGTGAAGTCTTATGGAGGGGGGTTTATTCTGAACGCAGAGCGTTGATCTTACAATAAATCTCGTTCAAGTTTATACGACTGGAGGGATTCTCCCATACAAGTAGTTGTTTGACCTCATTTTCAATCTTTATTGCTTCTCTCATCAAGCTCACGATGCAGAATCCCAAGCAGCTGTAGTGAAAAATCATCTGGCCTATAAGTATCTCTTCATCTTTGTTTGTCTCAATCATATTAGCTGCCTCCTCCAGGTGCTGGAGGAAAGAGCCTGTCATTCTATCAGCGTCCTCACTCGCACACGAGATCTTCGATGTGTCGCCATTTGCATGCCCTGATTCAACGTCACCGGGGATATTTTCACTCTTTAAATCTTGTTCGAGTTGGCTTAGTGACTTCATCCTGGTTATCTCCTCAAGGAGCCTCAGTGTAGGGGCAACTTTAGTCTGGAAAAGTTCTATGTTCTTCACCATGTGCTCTTGAAGCTCCCACAAATTTACTTCACCCTCCTCTGAAAATCGTGGGACGTGTTCTGTTGAGTATTCCACAAAATGCAAGAGATCTACCATCCTTGATAACGATTCCAGCATCTTACTGTAGCAGGCACCATGAAAAGGCAAGAACCAGAAACTTGGCTCCGACTTGGCATCTGATGAGAACTGTTCTAGTTGATTCACAAAACATTTCAGCTTCTTCCGTCTTTCTCGAAAAGTCTGGGAAGGTGACCGTGGCATCTGGTTCTCACCTTCAGGGGAAATGGTTATGGCATCAATGCAATCCTGAAGCGACCTCAAGCATTGGGATAGTTCAGATTTTGCCAGGGTTGCTGCTCTTGAGGGGTTCATAAGAATCTCGACTATCATGTAACAAATGAGTCCGATTGTGGCTTCGGTGATTCTAGCAATCGCAAACTGAGTAGGAGTGCCATAATGCTTCCTCCCCAGAATTAATAGGGCCCCTAAAACAGCTGAAATCCCACCAGCTTGCCCATACATCCTGCCATGCATCAGGAAACAAGAGAAAACAACCCACGGCAAAATAGGCAAGAGCCTTAAATCCACCGATCTCTCGAACAGGAAGCAACATAGGATGCCGTAGACTGACCCCATTGCCGTTCCTTGTCCTCGAGCATTAGCAGCCGTGAAGGTGGCCTGCCGTTCTGTGATGAAGCTGATGGCAATGGTAAGTCCTGACCAATACCCGTTTTCTTTGTTATATATCAAGCCAAGTAACACGGCAATGCCTAATGAAAGCGAGCACTTTATTGCAAATGCCAAATTCTGACTCTTGGGCAGCAGGTTCATCGCAAACTCTCGAATCTTCCAGGAGTTATATTGAACGGCATCAGTTTTCTCCGCCATGGGCTGTTCATTGTTTGTAATGTGTGAATCCTTTAGGAGAAGTTCCGCGCAGTAAATAAAGAAAGAAGTTGGGAGATCTTTACAAGCTTTGCAAAGGCTTTTTGGAGACCCTGAGAAACTGTTGGAAATTTCTTTCTTGCTGTCTGGAACTGTGGCTGTATCAGACAACGCAAAGCACTTGGCTTGCTGGTCTAACTTTTGAGTGATCCGACCCTTATAGTCGAGCAAAACACCTCTGAGTTCCTGATCGACGGCTTCAACGGGAAACGCAGAGCAATACGACAGAGCAATTTCCATTCCTCTCAGTGTTAACTCCATGTCTTGCAGATGTTCTTCCGGGTGCGCATAATAATTTGGATCGGAGATTGTCACTTGAGGCCTTTCCCAACGCATGCCGTCCTGTTTGGTTCAGAAGCTCGAAATGTTTAGCTCATCTGCCATCAACCGCCTAATCAATTGGACCTGATTTTATTCTTTTACGAGGAAGCTAGCTTACCAGTTTACATCTTATGCAATCGAGAAGCTTGGACCCTACTGTCGAGAGAGACTTGGCTTCAGTGAACCAATCCAGAGCACTTGCGTTGTCCAGAGCAGAAAGGGCCTGCAGGTTATGATTCAACCTCTCGGAGGCATGCGCAACGTACAATTTGTAGACATTCCGTATCTGAAATCAAAACAAAACGAAGATGATGCGTTATTGTTTCTGTTGTTTTGTTTTATGTGAATGAAATGGGATTGAACGCTCAATTAATATTTTTGACTTCACAGCAAAGCTTTTAATTTATTAGCCGCAACTAGAAGTCCATTATCTCCCAGGTCAATATAGGACAAAGCAAACAAATAGTGGAGGGACAAATACATATAATAACTAATAAATAATAAATATCCAGCGGGGCAATGCAATACCAAAGAAAGAAGTCGATTATGGTGGGTCCCCTCTTCTCAGTTGCTATGCTCATCTCCATTGGTTCCTAATATCTTTTCTCCTAACACGTACGCTCCTGTAGTCCTCTATAACCCCTTTCGATTTTTTATTTCCTGATGTGCGAGGCAGTTCTCGTCCTTTTATGATCTGTTCATCATCATCATCATCCTTTGCTAAATGCTCGACGGGTTTAAGAAAAGGTTGCTTTTAGTTACATCCATGTTTTAAAATATCAGTTGAAAGATTTCCCATAAGATTGTGCTTTTGATAAGTGATCTGCTTGTTAAGATGACAGCGAATATCATATATGAATAGTGACTTCTTCCTCAACATCCTTTACTTATAACACTGTCAGTGCCTCCTTAGTGCTATTATAAATCAGAAAATAGAAGCTTTAACCCAAAACCAAAAGCAAACAAATAGTGGCTTCTTCCTCATCATGCCCAGTGACGAAGACAGGCTCACCTAATAATCTCCCTCTCTCCCTCTCGACAGATTGAGACACGCAATAAAGACAAGGCGTTGGCTTTTTCAGTGCCACACAATCGTGTAAGAATTTGCTTTGCTAAATATAATAACTTTCCGGGGGGGAAAAAAATGCGTTACAAATAGGACAGTGTTCAACGAATTAATGTTTATCAATTGTTGCTTTAAAAAAT
Source organism: Neltuma alba (assembly GCF_004799145.2). Classification (NCBI taxonomy): domain Eukaryota; kingdom Viridiplantae; phylum Streptophyta; class Magnoliopsida; order Fabales; family Fabaceae; genus Neltuma; species Neltuma alba. The sequence continues at coordinate 9,637 of NW_021634430.1, read as the reverse complement.
GTGTTCTACCTTTTCCCTGTAAATAAAAAAAATCTGAAAACTGCGAACTGATATGCATGAGTCGGAAAAAAGCTTAATTATCTGCCAACATCGGCATATATATCTCTCATCAGCATGAATCATTAACCTAACATCAACTAGATTATAGCGAATCAGCCACCACTAAAGGCATTATTTATCTGTTCACAACTTATTAATTCCCTCCCATCCTTCTCAATTATAAGAGAATATAATTTTGAGAGTCACTAATTATAAAAAATAAAAACTTTTTGTTAATTTGGTGTACTTATGAATATACTTTTCACGCTAATTATTAAAAAAGAGAATCGTAATCACAATGCACTCATCTTAATCTTTCCATGCAAGAAGAATTATTAGAGTTATTAAAAAATAATATTTTGATAGAGACTGAATTGGTTATTTGTTTCTTGTAAAAACTATACAGGGTTAAGGGAATAAAAGAGAGCGAGCTGATATATCTACCTGGAGACATGCAAGATGAGGATAAGGGAACAACATAGCGAGCACAGAAGCGAGCGCTCCAAGGGCAGTGCTGGAAGCGACATGAATGGGATGCGCCATCACCCCAGCATCTGCTCCATCTATCACTGTCTTCACATACACAATCACCAGCTGCCCAAACGCTATCCTCTTGCTCATCAAGTGGCTCGACTCTGGCATCGCCACCACCAGCGCCCCCACAGCCACTGCCCCCGCTGCCGCCGGCACAGTCAGGTTCGCCGGTCCTATCAACTGTAACCCAGCAATGGACAGGATCATTGCCTGTAGGCTTGCACAGAATACGTGCCAACAACCCCGCAGGGCGTCACCCAGCGTTGCATCCGACACTATGAGAATCGTGGTGACGTAAGAGAAGGCCGGGAACTTGAGGTAGCGGCGGAGGGGCGCCGGCCCGTAAAGGGAGGTGCAGCCCACTATGGTGCAAGCCAGGGTGGTTCGTAGAGCGGAGATCACACGAGCCCGCCATAACACTGCCCTGGCGTTAACAGCGGTGGTGGTTGGTTTTGACATGGTGAGAGATTATTTAATTCGAAATAGAGAAGGAGGTGTGGGAATGTGAGAAGGCTTGGGGTTGATAAGGAGATCAGTGAAGGCTTTTGTATATGTGCGCAATGGAAGCCGGCGGATATGCGGTTGATAATAGGGGAAGCTACGAGAACAAAGAAGTACTAGAATGAAGAAGCATGTGTAAGCTGGGGGGATGGTGCATTAACTCGATCATGTACGGCCGTATTTAAATGACCAACTGGTGTGTGTAAAACGCCCATTACCTTCCTGCTGGTTCCTCCACTTTGGAATAGCTAGAAGGTCTTTGAGATTAACTTATTTTTTGTAAAAAAAAAAAAAGAAAGAAAAGAAAATTTTCGAGTAGGATGGATGCATCTTTAATTTGATTAGTGGAAATAAAGGGAATTGTGGGGAATTAGCAGACGGTTGCCAGGAGAAGGAAGTGAATACGTCCGAGAAATTAGGTCAAATTAGTGGGATCCTCGTAAAGAGGGATATATGGGTTATCTGGTGACATCAGCAGCACTACTATTATTATCAGTGTTAAGAACACATGATTATTATATTACTAATTACCGCTTTCATATATATGTGTGTGTTAACTAATACTCCCTCCGTTCCTTATTATAAGAGACGAATAACCAAATTACGTTGATCAAAAAAACAGTTAAAATTAGTTAAGAACAATCAATGTGTAAAAAGTATGATCTTTTTTCCAAAAATGCCCTCATTAATAAGGAGATAGAGTATGAGAAAGAACAATTAAATTATTAAAAGAAAGAGAAGTGGGAGGGAGAGAGAGTGTGAGTTGGAGACAATAAATATGGGTAAAATAGAAAATCAACACAAAAAAGTAGAGACAACTTTTAAGTGTCTCTTATATATAGAAACATGCCATAAGTATCAAATGTCTCTTATAATAAGGAACGGAGGGAGTAGTATATATGTGTACTCTAAGAATGGTTGTGGAGGAAAGTAATAGGGCGGGGCGGGCATTAGAATTTAGAAGAAAGACGTGAACGGTGAGCAACAACAGGCACAGAAAAGAGTGCAGAGGGGGAAGATATTTTGGGAGGAGGGAATTGAAGAAGGAGAGAGGACAGAAGGCGTGAGGGACAACAGAGCCACTTGTGAACCAACAACCAACAACAATCATTCTTCCACACCACCCCCAATATTCCTACACCTTGTTTTTTGTTTTTTTCGGTCTGTGTTTGGTCCTGGCAAGCACAGAAACTATATATGTGTGCGTGCATGTGAATATATTTACACACCCCACCATCGCATTCGCATATCGGTTGTTCTTGTTATGGTGCCATTTCATTAGCTCCCCTGGCCTCGTCTTCTGCACAGTGATCTCCTTGTTTGTTACTCCTTCGATCCTTAATGTATGATTTAAAATTGTTGAGTTGATTTTGGTCTTAAATATAACATCTATTTCTTACATTTATTAATTTTTCTTAGATTACCCTTATAGATATTTCCTCAACCATAATCAAGTAAAAGAGGAAGGGAAGATAGTAAGAAAGATGATTATGGTGTTTTAAGAAAAGCATGTCATATTTTTTTATAATAAACTAACTTACCTAACTTTCTTAATATAATCAAATTAATTAAATAAGTCTTATAGTAAACACCGGAAGAATATTTAAAAAAAAGAAGAAGAAAAAAGGAAAAAAAACGAGGGAAACAACAAATTAAATAAAACAGGTTCATTATAGAGAATCACTGGGAAGATGTGTGTGAAAAGCAAGTTTACCGGTAAAGCATGGAATAAAGAAATCTCTAGTTTAACTTGTACGTACGTGCTGTGGATGGGGCGGAGGGATGAGAGCATTGGAGGACAAATAGAAGTGGACCAGCACAATGGGCATGGCAAGTACAATACGCGCCATTTGGTGTGTGAGCGTGACACCCCAGATCTTTAAATGCTCCCTCCTTCAATGGGCCCGCCCCACCAACTTACGTGTCTTCCCCTCACTCTCCCTATTCCCTTCCATCTCCCGCGCTCCATACTGGCTAGTGGCTACGCCCCTCTTTACTTTTTATTTTTTATTGCTACTTTCTGTAACTTTCATATCAGTCCTTTTTTACGACCCTTTCACGCCCGCTGCTCACTGTAATTTCTCTTGCGAGATTATATATAGAGTATTTATTTTAAAAATATATGCATTTCATAGCCATAATCCCCCCTCTCTTATTTAACCGGAAAAAAAAAAGCATACATGCATGTGTTGATGAGTGATCGGGGTTTTGATCAGTGATGATTTTAGGATCAAGAATATGGGCAAATTCTAGTTTAAAATAGTTTTGATCACTTTTTATTTGCCCGTGCGATGATAATTAATGAGTGTAGAATTATGTGATGTCATCGTATATTAGGTACCCTAACTTTCCCATACATCATTAAACAAAAAAAAAAAAAAAAACCATACTACTCGATCGTAAGGCGGGGGCGATGTGACTTGGTAAACCTTGAGATATACATATAGATATTATGCATTAAATTATTATTAATAATCCCTAACTCATAGCACTCGAAAAGGCGTAATTGTATATCCGGCTTGTATGGGTTGTATAGATAGGGCGGCAGAGATGATAATTTCAATTGGTGGGTATCTCGATTCGCCCTGTTTAGAGTTAGACGAGTGTAATCTTTGTTTCATGGGTCCAGAGGAATTCAGGTCCTTTTGGCATAACATGGGAAGGGATAATTAAAAAACGGCAGGGAACTTCATTGTCGTGTATATTTCTGGGAAGCCATCCTCTTTAGAAATCAACAAACTTATTATAATAATAACTTCTATTGATTGCGTACTATTAGCACTACATGAGAGAGTCTCATAATTGTGTGGTTTGCGTGTGAAATGTTTTGACCGACATGATGCTCAGTGAAATCCCATGATGTGGAGCCGTCGGAGTCAGAGTCGTCCCCCCTCAAATGGGTGCATCGTTATGATTTTCACTTTAAGAAGCTTCACAGGTTTGTTATAGTTTTTCATCCCCTTAATAGATTAATAATATCCTATAATTAAATTCTCTCTTTATACAACACTGCCTCATAGGATATCTTACATACTGAAACATGAAACTTTGGAAACACTAGTTAACATTTTATTTGAACCGTAAGCAGTAACTCGCCTTGCTTACAAAACAGGTACACCCTCTCCGATCTGCCTCGTAATTACTATATTTCATAGTTGATGGATATTACGTGATTTTTAAGTCTCATGCATGCGAATTTTTAAACTATATTTCTCTGATTCTAAATATAAAATCATTTTTATAGTGTCAATTATACTATAAATGGAGTTTTATATTTAGGATCAGAGAAGTATTTATTTTCTAAGTGTCTCTACGCTCTGCCCAAATCAATATTATCTGCATAGTGCGGGGAAAGTGGGTGCACTCTTTTGAAAACTTTTGATTTAATAATATCACTACACTGCTTTCCTTAAAATCTCCGGTTAAGCAGAGACGAGGGTAATATCATGGTCTTCTACTATTTGGGTTGCATGTTTCATTTCAGACCAGTTTTTGAAAGCTTTTCTGGGCAACAATCACTGGGATCAACTAAAAACAATTAAAGATGGCATGAAATTATTCCAAACCTGAAATTTGCATCCCTGCCGTGCATTACCATACATGGGATAACTTTTTCAATTGTTAATTAGCTGCCTATGGAAAAACACTGATCCCGTACACACGTTTGGCAATATGTCATAACCAAAATGTGTCTGGGACAGTCTCTGGATATATAGACGCCATGATATCAGGTGTGAAAAATACGTCTTATCAGAAGTTACTCCTCCGGTCCTTAATATAATACTCAATTCTTGAGTTGGTTTTGGTCTTAAATATAAGACCCATTTTCATATTTATCAGTTTTCTCTAAATTATTCCTATAGATACTCCTCAACCATAATCAAATAGAAGAAGGAAAGAGGATATTAAAAAAAATGATTATGGTATTTTAGAAAAAAATACATCTTATTAGAATATATATACTCCTCCGGTCCTTTTATAGACCCAATTTGACTTTTTATTTGGTCCTAATATAAGACCCAATCCATTTTCTCTCTTATATTTATGCATTTTTTTCCAAGATAATCCTTTAATAATGATAGTTTTAGCCAATATACTTAATTAGCAAGGATATTTAGGAATAACAACACTATTTATTATAAATAACCAACGTAACTTACTTCCTTAATCTCCTCAAATAAGTCAATTGGGTTTTATAATTAGGACCGGAGGAGGATATATATTCCATATAGATGTACGTTAATGTTAATCATGGCTATAGAAACATATATATCCATCATGACAAAAAATCTAAGGTGCATGCGTACGCCTGGATCCACTTTCATGTGATTCCAAACATGACTCCTGCAGACATGGTTTAGGGTAATGTCAGATACCACCCTTGCCAAGTTGTCCCCCAGACAATAAATATCTGCAAACTGTACGAGGCCATTTAAGGCAGACTCCGGAAGAACAGGTGCACTTTTTGTCTTTCGGGGGTTTTCTCAAACTGCGCGCGTCATCTCTGACCCGGTGTTTTGTGTTTTTAAAAATATTTTTTTAAAAAATGAAAAATTCCTCTGCATATTTATTTGTAAATCATAAAAATATTTTTAAAATTATGTTTAGTTTTCATCCAAACAATCTCTAAAAAAAAATCTTTTTTTCTACGGCGATATTAATACATTTTGCTTATAATATCATATTTGACATGATTTTGAGAGCAAATTGACTTTTTGTCCAAAAACTACTGTATACTTCTTCCGGTTTAATATAAGAGCTCATTTTTTTTTTTTAAATATAAGATCTAAATTTATTTTGTTCTTATTTATTTTCATTTTTTTCAAAATAGTCCTTATAATCATATGAGTCCTAGCTAATATACTTGATTACCATAAATATTCTAGGAAATACAACTCTTATTCATTATAAATAATTAACGTGACTAATTTTCTTACTTTACTCAAATTAGTTAACTAGTTTTTATATTAAGACTGGAATAAGTATTTCATGATATTCTTTTCTATGCGAGTAAATTGTAGTGATTGTTTGAAAAACATATAGAAATACTACCCTGCTTTTTATATCTAGAACAGGAGCTAGTAGAGTATAATTTTTGTTTATAATATATTCTGTGCATCCGTACCAAAAACAGATGAAGCTGGCGTTTATATAATGTTAAAAGAATTATAAATAAAAAAATTAAATTAAATTCAATGTCACACTTATCTAGGTAGCGTGGAGTAAGGTTGAAAAAAAAAGTTATTAGGCGAGGTTTTTCAGTCATTAATCAATTCAAAAATTAAATTATTAACAAAACACAATAATATCGTGTAATTTATATAGGCAATCATATCTAATAAAACAAGGCTTTACTGTTGATGTATTCATTTAGGTAGCCATGCAGATACCGGCTCCAACGCCAGAATAATTGGTTGCCTTCCCTCTGTTGTCCCGACCCTTGGACAACAGAAAAAGCCACATTTCACATCATTAATTCCTGACCTCCATTTTCGCTTTTGCCTAGAAACTATAGCACCGAGCTATTATCTAATGTTCGTTAACACACGCACACGCACACAACAAATAGATGACATCAAATGTGGAAAATGTAGCTCCACCGAGTAGACTCTGAGGAGCAGATTTAAATGCGTTTAGATATGTGGTCGTACGAGTCATATGGCAAAACTAGTTAACTCTGCATGCTTTGGCTCCTTGGTTGGATTATGACTCGGATCCATCATTTTTGCTCTCTCCATATTTTGCTTCTTATTTTACATTATCTTCCCACCAACAAGCATTGCCCTCTCATTTTCTTCTCCTTTAACTTCTTGTCCTGCACTATACTCTATCCATTTGTCACTAAAATAAAGTGCAAGTGTTGCGTCATACCCAATTTTATATTAGGCCTACAAAATTCAACTACACAACATAACATCAAAAAGCTGGTGGAAGAAGTAAGCCTCAATATTATATTATCAATGACCCAGTGTTCTGACCAGAATGCCGTCTAGTTCCGTCCCTCGCGGCCATTAAAAAGATTAAGAGAGCATGTATAGTGGTCCTCGCACTATTTCCAAACAAGTAAGTTTTACTTTTCCTTTTTTATTCTTACGGCGAAGTATAAGCCCTTTTCCTCAACTGTTTTTTTCTCTAGGAGTTTGGAATCTTTTAAAAAGAGGTAAATAAAGACTAAGAAGAATATTCAATAAGGTGACTGAATGAGACCTTTTGGTTAACAATCCATCTAAAGATTTGCTTGTTGACAGAGCATAATAACGTTGTGTGATCTATGTAATCGACTCTACATAGTGGGATGAACTTGTTTTTTTTTTTTTTTCCTTGGAAGTTCAAATGGAAGAAGAATGCAAACGGGGCAGAATATGACTTGGGCTCTTATTCCGGGCTCAATCTGATGGGCTTTGATTTTTTATGCTTGTTATAATCTGATGGGCTTCCCTCTGGGCCCAGTAATGGCTCACTAGACCGACTCCATCTAGAGTATCGAGGAAGAAAGTAAACGGAGCAGAATCTGTCGGGCGCGAATCCGATGGGCTTGTCTTTGGGTATAATAATAAGCTCGATTTTATGTTTTGAGGGCGTCAACAAATAATGCACGCGGCACTTCATCTCAAAATTACTCCTTTAATCCTATTTATAAAACAAAAAGAAAATATATTTGTTGTTCCTATTTTTACAATACTGAGAAATTTTTTTACATAGATTTGTAATTTTATCTCAATTTATTATTGTGTTGATTTTATTTACATAAAAAGTATAATGCATATTAAATAAGGGTAAAATTAGAAAGTTATTGAATTTTAAATGAGAGTTAACGAAGTTTGAGGTTTTTTTTTGGTTTGTATAAAACATATTAGAAGTGACTTATAAATAAAACTAAAGGCATAGGGTTTGCTCCCTAGTGACGGATTACTTGAGCCCCGGCTATTTTTACATATTGTTGGTAGGATTCAATTATCCAGCTAGGCTCCGCCATGCTGCTCTGTTCCCGACATTAGGCTAGCTGCACCCAATCAAAAGCCAGCAAATTCTGGAAACAAAAATCGTTCTACAATAAACCCGTGATGCACTCATGCTTATTTTATTTACAATTAATAATCATTGATCAATAATTATGTGTATATACACTTTTTTTTTAAAAAATTAATACTCCTCCGATCCTTAATATAAGACTCTTTAACTAATTTGATTAGGTTAAAAAAATTAGATAAGTTAATTAATTATAAAAAAAGTGACACATTTTTTCTAAAACACCATAATCATCTTTTTTAATACCCCTCCCTCTTCTACTTGATTATGTTGAAAGAGCATCCATAGGAGTAATTTAAAAAAATTGATAAATATAAGAAATGGATCTTATATTTAGGATCAAAACTAATTCAAAAATCAAGTCTTATTAGTACCGGGTAGCTTATAAACAGCGATAACATTTACTAATAGATATAACTTGCTTTTCGCTCTGTGAAATTTATATATTCCTATTCATTTAAAAAATATTTATTTATATCAAACGTAATTTATCATCTCCAAGGTCTCGATGTCCACCGCAAGCTAACGGTATAGGATACAGCGCAACACGTATCAGTATTCTGATTTCAATTTTAGGAAACGACTTTTGCAGGAGTAATTTTTATAGGATTTTTTAGATATGTTGAATTGTGGGAGAATTATTCATTTCTTAATATATAAAAAAATAATATTTTTTGTTTGTGCTATGAAATCACAAATAAATGTCATGAAAATAAAACTATAAACGACAATGACAAAAGAACAATTGAATAAAAATATCATAAATGAATAAATCAAGAAATGCATTTAAAATATAAATCAAATACCTGAAAATTAGTCTTCTTCAGGTAAAAATTAGCCTCTGCAGGCCTATTTTATTTATACTGGCTATTTGAATTATACAACCGGAGTTGACGGCAACGACCATCAAAGAAAAGTCCGATGCGTAAATCACGAAATTTCGTGGACCCGAGCAGTTCCCAACAAGTGGGTGACAGAACATTCTAGAAGAAATCCTAACCCTAATACTATATAAGAACTGCTGCATTTTCACTCCTCCTCTCGCTCGCTCTGCTGTAGTTCGAAAACCAGTGGAGGCTGTGGCCTGTATCCTCTTAGATCTCTCTTCACCCGCCCGACACTACATCTTGAAACGCTATGGCCGGAAAGGAGAGGGTCCAGCCATTGGAATCGATCTCGGTACCACCTACTCATGCGTCGGAGTATGGCAGCATGACCGTGTTGAGATTATCGCCAACGACCAGGGTAACAGAACCACGCCTTCTTACGTGGCTTTCACCGACTCTGAGCGTTTGATCGGTGATGCCGCTAAGAACCAGGTCGCCATGAACCCCATCAACACCGTCTTTGGTATGATATGCTGACTGTCATGTTTGTAGATCTGACTGCCTCATCTGTAGATCCATGACTTTTTCTCTTAATCTTGTTATAGCATAGCATTTTTGGTTCAGTTTATCTTGTTGGCGCATATATTGCTGAATGCTTGATAAATTTTTTTACTCACATTGTAAATGTGGATCCGAGTTTTTAGATT
>NW_021634429.1:0-49229 GCF_004799145.2 Neltuma alba | reverse complement strand
TTTTTTTTGTATTTTTAAATTTTATTAATTATTACATGTGAAGGATATATGGAGTTCCGATTTGTCTTGTATTTTATTCATCTCGGTATAGGAGCTATCTTGGCCGATTATACAGGGTCGAAGATCATGGGATAGATCACAATCAAATCAGAATTCAAATAATGAAATCATAATATTTACATATCTAAATATTCTTTCCTAATATCGGTAAATACCCACACTCCCCCTCAAGTTCGACCATAAATATCTGTCATGTCCAGCTTGCTAATTAAATGCTCAAATTGATCTCTTGGCAGTCCCTTGGTGAGAACATCTGCTGTCTGTTCCTTGAAGGAATGTAATTCATGAAAATAATGCCAGTATCAATCTTTTCCCTTATGAAGTGCCTGTCTACTTCCACATGTTTAGTTGATCATATTGAACTAGGTGATGTGATATATTAATGGCAGCCATGTTATCTGAGTAAAGCTGATAGGTAATCCTAGGTTCTTCTTCAACTCTTCAAGAACCCTTTTCAGCCATATACCTTCACATATACCAAGAGCTATAGCTCTGAATTCTGCTTCTGTACTGCTTCTAGCAACTACACTCTGTTTCTTGCTTCTCCAGGTACGAGATTGCCCCAAACATAAGTGCAATACCCTGAAGTGGATTTTCTGTCATCTTGGTCCCCAGCCCAATCCGCGTCTGTGAATATCTCCACAATTTGCCTATCACATTTTTTAAACAGCAGTCCACGCCCTAGAGACCCCTTCAGGTACTTAAGGATCCTATAGACCTCATTAAGGTGTTTCTGTTTGGGATTATGGGAGTGTTGGCTCACCACACTCACTGCAAAGGCAATGTCAGGTCGAGTATGGGAAAGATAGATAAGTTTTCCCACCATAAGTTGATAGTGCCCAATATCTACACTCTTGCCAAGATCTCCTTCGTCATCAATTTTGTCTACTCGTATCAGGGGGTCACTTGGTCTACATCCCAACATACCTGTATCTTTTAGGAGATCCAGAATGTATTTTTGCTGTGAAATATAGATTCCTCTCCTTGATCGTGCCACCTCCATACCAAGAAAGTACTTCATCTCACCAAGATCTTTTATCTGAAATTCACGAGCCAAGTTTGCTTTGATGCATTCTATTTCTGCACTATCATCTCCTGTGAGGACTATGTCATCAACATACACTATAAGGACTGTTATCTTATCCCCTTGATGTTTAAAAAACATAGTGTGATCACTCTTTCCTTGAGTGTAGCCTTGCTTCTGTAAGACTCGAGTGAATCTGTCAAACCATGCTCGCGGTGATTGTTTGAGGCCGTACAATGATCGTTTCAACTTACAAACTTGTCTTGAGTTTGTTCCTGGGAACCCTGGAGGCAGTTTCATGTACACCTCTTCCTTGAGTTCCCCGTTAAGAAAAGCATTCTTCACGTCTAGCTGATGTAAGGGCCAATCCAAGTTGGCTGCCAAAGAAAGTATCACCCTGATTGTATTGAGTTTTGCAACTGGGGCAAAAGTTTCTGTATAATCCATGCCATAGATCTGAGAGAATCCCTTGCAACTAATCTAACATTTTATTTCTCTAGACTACCATCAGCTTTATACTTTGGGGTAAACACCCACTTATAGCTAACTAGTTTCTTCCCTTTAGGAAGATCAACAATTTCCCAGGTACCATTTCTTCTAAGTGCTTCCATTTCATCCATAATGGCCTGTCTCCACTCAGGTATGGCTAAGGCTTCATCAATGTCATGTGGTACTTTTATACTATCAAGATAGATATAAAGGCATGGTATCTCGATGAGAGAGCTTTATATGACACCAACTTCTCTATAGGATGTCGAGTATAAGTTCTGGGCTTTTTTCTTATCGCAATTGGAAGATCAAGATCAAGATTCTCTTCTGTTACACCTTGTTGCTCCTCTGGATTTGCCACCGGGTCTGATTCTGGGCAGATACTTGGAGTTTGCAGTTCATTACCTATCATTGGTGGACGTCGTGTATAGACCTTCACTTGCTGATTTGTGTCTCCCCCTAGGATAGACTTCTCTTTTTCACTAGGCACCTGTTTCGTGTCACCGATCGTTTCAGGTATAGGTTCGAGTAGTGGATTAGGTTCAGTGAGTTCTGGGTCAGGTATAAAACAGTTTCAGATTCATGAGCAATGGTTTTAGATTGAGCAATGGTTTCAGGTACAGGAAGGGTGTTCTCAGGTAGGCTTCCAGGTTCAGGTAGGGGGTCATAGGTCTGGAATTCTATTTCACTCTCCCCCTGAATTTCAACCTTTGAGTAATACGGTTGGTTTTCATGGAAGGTAACATCACAGGTGATATACAACCGTTTTGTGGTGGGATCATAGCATTTATACCCTTTCTGAGTGGCCGAGTACCCAAGGAAGACACATCGAATGGCTTTAGGATCAAATTATCAGTGTGGTGTAGGCGAACATAGGAGGTGCAACCAAAGATTTTTAGAGCCAAAGTGTTCTCAAGGTACAGAAGACTATAGTATTGGTGTAGGACTTGGCGAGGGGTTTATAGGACAATGGTTTGCTGGGCATGTGGTTTATAAGAAAGGTAGCAATAAGAAAGCGTCATCCCAGTAAAATTTTGGAACATGGCTACTAAACATGATAGCTCGTGCGGTTTCAAGAATACAACGGTTTTTCCTCTCGGCAATACCATTTTGTTGAGGAGTGTTGGGACAGGTGCTTTTATGGAGAATACCATGAGTATTGAGAAAGTTGGATAAGGTATTGTTGAAATATTCGGTTCCATTATCAGTATGAAGGATTTGAATTTTTTTGTGGAACTGAGTTTGGATCATGTTGAAAAAATTGATAAAAATCTATGGAACTTCAGTCTTTTCTCTCATTAGGTAAACCCAACTGACTCGTGTGTGATCGTCTATAAATGTGACAAACCATTTTGATTTTGTTTTGTTCAAATTTCGTGAAGGACCCCATACGTCACTATGAATGGTCACAAAGGGTTTTGATTCCTTATAAGGGACGCGAGGGAAAGAAGTCCGGTGATGTTTGGTTTTTTCACAAGAATCACAATAGAATTTAGAAGTACTTTTATTTGAACAAATGGAAGGAAACATTTGAGACATGTAATGGAAATTGGGATGACCTAACTGTTTGTGCCATAACTCCAAATCACTAGTCCTAGGGAGAGACACTTTATTACAAGATTGAACACGACTTTCTTTGCTATCTTCTAGGTAATAGAGACCATCAAACTCATTCGCACTGTCAATCGTCGTACCCGTCAACAAATCCTGAAATACACAATGATCAGAGAAAAAATCAACATGGCATCGTTCCTCTTTAGCTAGTTGGCTCACAGAGAGCAGGTTACATTTAAGGTTTGGTACGTGTAAAGTGGAATGGAGAGTCATTGTAGTAGAAACTTTAATAGTACCAATTCCAATCACAGTAGAATCAGAGTCATCAGCTATTTTAACTGTAAGTTTTTCAGTTATAGGCTTATAGGATGTAAATAAAGTTCGATCGTCGGTCATATGATCAGATGCCCCTGAATCAACAATCCAACAGTTGCCAGAATACTTACTTTTAATAGACGCTAAGGCCTGTTTAAAGTTACCTCATTTGACGACAGTGGTAGTGGGTTGCTTACGTGGTGGCTGCTCATTCTTTAGTTCAGTAAGCATCTCCATTATTGTCCCTAAACGATCGTCCCGAGGTACCACACTGCTTGAGGCAGCAGTCTCTTCATATTTTCTAGTGACATAGCCACAGCCTTGCCCCTTTCTTGGTTTCCAATCTGCTGGCTTTCCATGGAGATCCCAGCAAGTATTTTTGGTATGCCCCTGTTTTTTGCAATGATCACATGTTGGACGACCTTTGCTGTTACAGTTTTCATTTGAGCGTACAGCAAGCGCAGAGGCTTCTGGGGCATGAGATTCTTCTTTTAGCATGGTCTTCCGCCTGGATTCTTCCTTTCGAAGAATGGAAACTGCCTCACGAACAGAAGGCAGTGGGTCTTGGCTAAAAATCCGAGTTTGCATATCATCATAGATTGGGTTGAGGCCTACCAATAATTCGAATAATCGTTTAGTTTCTTTCTCTTTTTGATCTTTCGCAGCGTCAATAGAGCAATGGTGGACTTTATTGGTTAATGAGTCCAATTCCTGCCACAGAGTCGTTCTTTCAAGATAGTACTCATTTAAGGAATGAGATTTTGTTTTACCTGCCAAAGCTTTGCTTTGATATCGAATATTTCTGCAGCACTTTCGACACCACCGTAAGTTTCTTGCACGGCCTCCCAAATGTCACGGGGGTAGAGGGGAGAAACATGAATGCCTTCTTCACTGCCGGAGTCATCGTATTCACCAGCCATGAGGAGACCATCGCATTCTTTGATTTCCACACCCCCAACGCCTTTGTGTCAGTGGTTTGGGGTGCCTTCGACTCGCCAAAGATATAGCCTAATTTGTCTCTACCGTCAAGAGCCAATGTCATTGACTGTGCCCACTCCCTGTAATTGTCGCTGTTTAGTCTCTCCAGAATTATCATCACAGTCGACAATTTTGCACTAGGTCGGGATGACCCACTCAGGTTTGAGGAGTCCTCGGAGCTAGACGACATCATCGGGTTTGGTTGTCTTTGCCGAGGGTGTGATGTTGATGTGTTGACAGAGGAATCGGATGTATCCTCCGAATGCTCTGATACCATGAAGGATATATGGAGTTCCGATTTTGCCTTATATTTTATTCATCTTGGTATACAAATATATACAAGTAGAGGAGCTATCTTGGCCGATTATACAGGGTCGAAGATCATGGGATAGATCACAATCAAATCAGAATTCAAATAATGAAATCATAATATTTACATATCTAAATATTCTTTCCTATAATATCGGTAAATACCCACAATATGTATATTATTATATTATATATTCTATCTTAAAAATTAAAAAAAATACCTAGATCATTTATTTATTTTGTGTTTTTAATCAAGTATTTAAAGAAAAGATAAAAATTTTATTATATTTTTATATTGTATAAGAAAAAATATTAAAAAAATTAAAAAAAATTTTTAAAAAATAGTAGGCGGGTTGGCGGGCCAACCCATCAATCTACCATGGCGGGTTAGGGTTGGCTTTTAGCCAACCCGCCATTACATGAGGCCTTTTTAGCCTGCACCACCTAACCCTAACCCGTCACGGGCCAACTTGCAACCCGCAGGTTAACCCATATTACTAGCCCTACTTTAAATTAAGATACTGAAAACAAAAACAAGAAGATCTATCATTAAATCAATTGAGAAAACAATTTACAGGTCAGTTGTTTAACTGTAGTTGAATTGATAGTAAATCCGGTCCTTAATGTAAAACCTAATTGGAGAGTTGATATTAGTTCTATCTGTAATACATATTTTACATGTTTGTTAATTTTTTTCAAATTAACTATATTGATATTCTCTCAATAATAATCAAGTAAGGGAGGAAGGGAGAAAATTAAAAAAAAAAAATAAGTAAAGTGTTTTAGAAAAAACATATAATATTAACTAATTTATCTAACATTCTTAATCTACTCAAATTAGTTAATTAGATTTTACATTATGAACTAGAAGAGCGTAATTCATTAAAATACTAGTGTATAAAAATAGTTATATATAATTTTGAAAAGAGTAATATTTAAATTAAAATGGCATTAATCTACACAAGTAAATGTGACATTCATTTGTAATCATATGTAATCCAACAAAATAGAGATACTAAAACACAAATACGTCGGACTATTATTTTTTTTCCCTTTTTCTACCTCAAAGCACCGTTAGTTTAGCTTTTAGGCTTAATAGAGAGAGAGAGAGAGAGTGGGTGTGTGTATAAAATTCAACCCAATCTATTTTGTTCAAAATTCTTAATTAGATTAGCCAAGAGACTAAATCACTAATCTATTGATCTCACCATTCCACCCCAATTAGAGCATTTAGCTTTTTCAAATTTTGATGGGCTTTGATGTAAAATCATTGTTCAAACCTCTTTTTATAAGGCAATATGCCAATATTCATGATTATAACCAACACCTGAGACCAAGGAATGTAATTAGTGATGGGGTTTAAACCTGGCCCGCAAGACAATATTTGAAAAATAAATAATGAAATATTATTTAAACAACCAATTAAATTATATACTTTATCATTTTTTATTTTAATAGCAGATTTCCTAAATTCATTTTAATTTGTTATTAATGAAAACTTTATTAACGGAAATTTGTTAATAGATTGCTAGTGGCTTTTTTAGTTTTTTTTTTTCACATTTTCCAAAAAAAAAAGAAAATCATATCTGTTCAGCCCCATAATTATATTCCAATACAAATAAAGAAGACATATTAAGTAATAAACAACAACCAACTAAGAGCATCTCAAATTTAAAATCAGAAACAGAGAATGCAGAAAGAAATTATCATAATACAAAATATGCAACGTAAGCAATTTTTCAATAAAAATTGGAGTTAACATGTAAATATGTTCACGGAATATTCACAAATATGCACCTGACACTAAACATTATATTTGAGACAAAAATACACATGAACCTTTTAAATGAGCAAAAATATCACGACCATTAATCTAATCTAAGGTCTGTTACTTTTTCGGGTGGAACACATGATGTTATCCATTTGGTACTCCATTAAAAAAAGTTGATGTATTTTTGCATTCAAGTAAAGTTTATAATGCCGGGTGCATATTTGCAAATATTCCATGAGTGTATTTGGACTTTAACCCTACAAATTATTAATAAATAATCAAATAAATGTTTCACTCAGTAATAATAACACTAAAAAAACAATGGGTCCAATTGGATTAGCGATTGAAAAAATAGTTTATTATTAATTTAACTTTTAAAAAAATTAGATTGAGTAATGTAAATTGTATTTGGATTGGATTTTATAAAAGTTAGTTTGTAAAAGTTAATTTGTAAGAGTTAAATTTGATAAGAAGTTGTTTGGATTATGATTGAATAAAAGTAATTTAGTTTGTAAAATTACTAAAATAGATATGAGTTTTATTAGATGATGAAAAATAATAAAGAAATGAATTTACATAATACAATGAAATTAAATTAGTAAGTTTAGTTTGTAAAATTATCAAAATCAGTATAAGTTTTATTAAATAATAAAAAATGATTAAAAAATAAATTTACATAATACAATGAATTCTAATTGTTTTAATATAAAGAAGCAAAATTTTGTGACTGAAATATATTTTAAAACATTAGAGATATCATAAAATTTTTTGGTAAAAATAAAGTGAACTATTATGTCAATGGATAAAATAAATTAAAATTAAAATTTATGGTATTGTGACAAAGTTAAACGAAATAATATTACAAAATTCATTAACTAATAAGCTATGGACAATTTTGTCCTGACTATGTCACGAATGCGATTCATATGCGATAAAGACTGTGAGGTTACATTTGAAGACGATGCTTGACCAGTCTCAATGTGATCATCTTCCCCAACTATAGTACAATTTTCAGCTTCTAGGAAATAGTTGTTACAGCTCAAATTCTCCTTATAAGGTTATGAATTACTATTGTTGCACAAATCATGTGCACTTGTATTTGGAAGTTGTAACTATGTATATTTCGTAAGATTTGAAATATATTCTTCCAAACCCCAAATACTTTTTCTAGGGTTATGGTCTATTTTTGCCCCAGAAGATTTCACAAAGGTGTTATGAGTATCTGGAAGTTATTTTTAGAGCAATGTAATCTCGGAAGTGGTAAAAACATAGCAATATCGCCCTACACTAACAAATCTAAACAATCAATGTCTGCTAACCCAATCTATGTTGAGGTGGCTTTGCTACTTGAGATAATATGACACATATTATTCATATATCATGCCACATCATCACCATCATTATTCCTTACTGAAACACACTGAACATCATCTTCATCCTTGCCTAACTTGCATTGTTGATAGAAAAACAAAACCATTCATGACCTTAAAAAATCTGAAAAGAACTGATCTAGAAGGAAAAAAAACCCATACCCCTTCATTATCATCGAAATCCATGGATTCAAAAGCACTAAAAATTTAAAATTAATTTTTACATAAAAGTAAATCAAAAGCACCTTTTTTGCATCGGCTTACTGAAACTCATTTTTACATGGTCTCTAATCATCTACGGGCTCAAAAACAAAACATGTAAAATAGGATTGATTTAAAAGCATTGAGGGTGTGTTTGGGATGCTGTTTGGGCCCCCAAATGTGGACCCAACTGGAAAAGATGAAGGTATGGAAAAAAAGATGTTTGGGCCCATGTTTTGGGGATCTGACTTTTAGCCTTCAAATAGACTTCTGTAATAAGCTCCTTTAAGCTACTTTTTTCTAGTTGACAGAGCGTTCAATAATACCGTTAGAGCATTAATTGCATTTAAAACTTGTTACCTACCTTGACCCTTTCTTGTATGTATTTTCTCTCACCTAAGGGTAAAAAAAATGAGACACACTGTGGTCTTCTGCCATTTGAGATAAAATAGAATAGAGGTGTGCGACTACACCTCCCCAGCGTCTTCTACTGTCTCCCCACTGTGTCCCTGGCATCTTTTACTGTGTCCTCGCAGTCTTCCACTGTATCCTTATTTTGGTTCTTGTGTGGGAGTCGTTGCATTGTGGTCTTCATCTGTTTGTTGGTGTTGTTCGTTTGGTTGCTTCTTCTTCAATTTAGTTTGTTTGTTGTAAGCATTGGCCGTCATCTGTTTTGTCATCGCCGCCAGATCACCTCTGCTCCTGATCTATATTGGTGATGGTCTCCTTTGTTCACTTGCTAAGAGATCAATATTTTTTTGACCCAAATCTGCTCATTTTTCTGCTTCTTCTTGGTTGCTGCTGGGCTATATATTGCTGTTCTTGGTTGCTCATTTTTTGACCCCAATCTATGCTTCTTTCATGTTCTACTCTGGCTCTCTTCTTAGGTAGGTGAATTCCATTTCTCTGCGTCCTTCACTGCTTAGTTTTCGGTTCTTCTACCTCTAGGTAGCTTGGTTACACAGGCAAAAACCCCATCTACCATGTCCTTTCTTGTTTGATTTTTCCGACCATTCTCCCTTCCACATGTGTGTGTAATTGTGGTTTCCGGTTAGAAGATGAAATTTTTTTTTCAGGAATCTTCATTTTATATTTTGTTCGGCATTGCCCTGTCCTTGTCTCTGTTTTTTCCCCCTTAAATTAATAATAATGTCAATTTGCTTCTTGGCGACCATTGGTGTTATTTGTGAATGCAGTTGCTTAGTCTTTCTTTTTGCATGTTCCTTTTCATTTTGTATTGAAGAAAAGCTTCTTGTTGATCTGGTTCACCGTGAACTTCTAGCAGCATGGGCTTTTTAACAATAATGACTGATATGCCTGCATAGAGTAATCAATCAATTAGCTTCTCTTCATTTTGCTTGTTGAGAATGAAGATTACTTCAATTTCTTAATTAAGATGGTTTATTTTTCTCATCCATGTTGGCATAGATATTTTTGCATCGCCATTTTATCTAAATTCATATTTTCAGATGATTATCTTATTTTGGTGATTCAATCAAGCTTATTTCTTTTTGACCTTCATCAATCAACCTTCTTTCGGCCCATTTGATTAGATATCAACATATTGCTATCATTGGCCTATGTTTGTCGGTCATAAATTAGCTTATACTTCAAAGGTGCGCTCCTATCACTATTATTATTATTATTATTAATTATAAGTCATATTTGACTACTTCACCAAAATAAAAAAAGTTATGAAATAATTAATTTTTTTAAAAATAGTCAGTTCATAACTCATAAAGTTATAAGTTTCAATCTTCTTACCAATGTGAGGATTTTGTTGGTAGGAAATATGTAAAAACCTCTATAAGTGTTTTTTGAACCTGCAAGCATATTCTAATCCTTGTAAGTCCTCGTAATCTTACTCACCAAACATTTTATTCACAAAAATATAGATTTACTCATTCTAAACCGTGAATTACTTATTCCAAAAAATATGAAATTACTCCAAAAATATCTTACAGGGTGTATTAACTATATCTAGAAAAGGAGGTCCGTGATGATGTTCTTCCTTATCTTTTGTTTCATCGCTGTTGCCGAGTAATTTCTGCTCCTACTCTTTGAAACTTTGAGCAGTGTCGGATTTGGTTGCATTATAGTTGGTTTGAGACAGGAATCAAGTTTTGGCCAGTCTTCAAAGTCCTGATCATTATGTTTGTTTTTGTTGTTTCCTCTTTATTATGGTGTTTTATTGTTTTAATAATGGGGAAGCCTTTTATATGTGATCTTTTAACATAATTTGAGTAAAAATTGTCTTTTAATAAAAAATATATCTAGAAAGAGTTTTTAGAATGTAAATTATACCTAAAAATTTATATTAAAACTTAAAAGGAAGATGAAAATTTGGACGTATTTAGGGCCCAAGAAGTAACCAAAGTGGGGTGGTTAAAATATTATCATACTAAAAAATTAAACATTCCTAGGGCTTGAGTATTATCTTATTGGCCATTATGATATTTGAGTAGAGGTTATTTACGATTTAAAAAAAAATTAAATGATGACACCGTGCCTTGGTAGAGACAATCACAAAAAGAGGAGTTCAACATTTGTCATCATAAAATCATGCTATCATTTTTTTTTTAAATAATGAAAACATTATCATTCAACACATGCAAGGGAATTATGTTCTTTGAATGGAGAATAATAATAATAATAATAGTAATAATAATAGTAATAATAACAACATCTACAACAATAATAAGGCTTATATGATGACCCTATGTCATGGGAGAAAACCTGCCAAAGAAATGTCACGGGACGGGAGAGAAACAATCACTGAAAAAAGAATTCGTGTATTGTTTTTTAAAAAATGTCGGCCCAAATTCACGTGAAAATAAAGCAATAATTTAAAAATTAAATAGAGTCGGGTGCTGCCATGATATTTGATAGAAGAGGCGTAGGGCCCACTTTTAGAATGACAAGGAACATGGTACGATTTGTTGTGCAGGGCCTTTTGTTCCTCACCGTCAGATAATTAACAATGAAGGGTGTTTTAGTACTTTGAGAGATGCTAAGTATGTCGGCAAGTCTAATTTCAGTTTCAACAAGATAGGGTCTCATTAAAAATTTTTGAATCTCGTCAAAAAACTAAAATATTTTTTTATAGTTTTAAATAATATTATTTTGAAAAAAATAAAATTAAACAATGAAATGTTTAGTATTTATTTATAAAAAATGTTTTACATAAGAAAATTTGGAAATACTAGGAGCAAAAAAGTGACCATGCAAAATATAATATTTTATATTAACCCTAGTATATTGACAAGAACCTTGTGGTAATACGGACCTTTTTTGGTAATGGAAACATTGATTCTGATACTATTAAATTATTAATTTTTTTGAAGGAAAATTTTTTCTTATAGTTAAAAAATTAAAATCTTAATGTATTAGTAGATTTGAGCATCAAATCTGCCATAAAGATAATCTCATCATGTTATATCTTATAATCTCATTACTTAAATTCATACTAATAATTAATATAAACTTGTATTAAAAATCTAAATAATTTTTTTCAATATTCGATGGGACGGATGGAGTAATATGTTCTGTTTAATATAAATTTATATAAAAAAATCATACGTTTTAGTTTTTTTAAATAACATATGGAGTAAGAATGTGTGAAGTCGATGGATCACTTGGAGACATTTCAAAGAAAAGAAGAAGATAGATCATAAATTGATTGGAGCAATTACCAATTTGCTAACTTAAAGGGTTATTTTAGCCTTTTAATAACATTTAAAAATCCCTAATAAAGTGTCTTGCCCAATTATAGATCTGTTAAAATTGCAGGCTTTAATTTGAATTTTAATATTTCAAGAGAATTTAATTGAGATTCTCCTTTTTCTTTATTCATAAAAATATTTATAAAATGTTTTAATTTTTTTTGGTTAGTTTTCTATTTTATTTTTGGGAGAAAGACAATAAAATACTTGAAAATTGTTAAATGACAAATAAATGTGGGCCAATTTCAAAATTTTAATTTAGACACCTTATATTATTTTGAAATTTTCAAATCTTGCAAAATTATGCAAATGCCATTTACTATTTTTTTTTAAATATTGTTCCCTCAGCACCCTTAGTCGGTTTTTGGTTGTCAGAGCTTTGGCAACATGTCACTGAAACTCTGTGACTGGTCGTCAGAGCTCCGGTAACTACTATTTTTTATGTATTGACTACTCTTTTTTAGTTATCGACTATATTTGTTTTTAGAACTCCGATAACTACCCTTTTTTAGCTACTAACTACTCTAATACTATGATTGATTACTTTTATTTTTTAAAATTAGGTGACTATTCTTATTTAGTTATTGACTGTTTTAGTTTCTCTATTAACGACCTTTGTTTTAAAAATTCAAAAAATGCATTAAGTGTTATTGGACATTTAGTGACTACTTTTTGTTTAGTTATTTCTTACTATTGTGTAATTAATAGCTATACAAAAGTAGTCATCAGTACTTTAAAAGCAAAAGTAGTAAAATTAAAATAATAAAAAAAAAAATAAAAGTAATTACTAGGAGTAAGAGCAACATTGTCGTTTCACAATATTTTAAAATTATAAAATAGTATAAGAGGTCTCATTTGAAATTTTAAAATCCATCCACCCTAATTCGTTCTTTAGCATTTTTAAGGGTATTTTAGTATCTTTCTTCCCCCCAACTTTACTCTATTAATTACTTATTTTATTACTCAATATATTTATTATATTATTTTTTTAAGCACCATTCATTTTTTTAATTGAAAACAAAGCCATTCATTCATTTTCTTATCCTCTTTTAAAGTTTCTCCCCCATAAATAAGTATATTTTAAAGAAAAACTAACAATTTTATATATTTCTTATCCTTAATTAATTTTAAATAATATTTTTATTCATGTAATTTGATCAAATTTTTTTTTTCTAGAAAAAAAATGAAGGAAGCATATGGTTTACAAAATGAAGCAATATTACTTAAGAATTAACATAATGATTTATTTTTATCCTAAATATAAGATTTTAATTTATTTTCTCTTCTAAATTCATAACTTTTTTCGTAAATTTTTTTTAATTAATAGCACGTATTGGGAGGATTTTTTTTTATTGATGAAGTATTTTTCAATGTAAATAATTAACATAAATTTAAAAAAATCAACATATGTTTTTTATCGAATAATTAATTAACTAATTTTTTTAACATATGCAAATTAAATTTATATATTTAATAGATAGGATGGCTTGCAAATGAAGACTTTTAACAAATACTCCTATGTCACTTGCTATGCCTGCAAGTTTGCAACAAACTTACATTTTGTCAACCAAGGTATTAGAAAATTTTACTAAATAATTATGCAATTCTTTTTTTTAAAGTATTTTTTAAAAAAAATAAGGAAGTACTGTATTTAAGTGAGAGATAGAATTTTAATTTTAAATATATTAGTTAAAAATCATAAATAGTGCAATTGATTTTCGATTTGGTATAAATGCAGAAACTACTATAATATTGTTGACATTAAAGTCCTTCCCCCTTTTTTAACTAATCATTCTAATTTTCAAGACTTACACCAGTTTTCTCGACTTTTAGTCTGTCACTGAATGAAGTCACATTACCTTCAAACCAGCAATCATTTTATCGTCCCTTTCTTTTATTTTTTTTTGAACTCTCAAATTTCATAATAGTTGGCAAGCAAAATATTTCATAATCATGTCAATTTGTTAGTAGTTGACAAAGCTAAAAACCAACCAATCAAGGAATAATTTTCATCAACCAACCAACCAATCGACATAACAATGCTAAAATATCAACCAACTGAATAATATCTTCTTTTTTTTTAAATGAACCAACCGATTGACGCAACAAATTAACAAATGACAAAGATCAACAACCAATGGAGTAATAATTTCCAGAAATGAATCAACCTGATTGATGTAATTGGTACTTTCTTCCGAATGAGAATTGACATAAACCAATTAACTCTGAAGACTGTTTCAGACTGGCCACTTGAGAAGGACATTCCAATCAATCCATGCCATATAGATAGAGGAAAAGCAAAATATGTTGGTAATTATGACGAGTTCCCAATATTATAGTTCAAGCTTCTTCTTCTTCTCCTCTCTCTCTCTCTGTGTTTTTTTTTTTCCTTTTTTTTTTAATTTTCTTTCTGTTTTTTGGGGGATTAATCTGCGTGTAGTTCTATTTGTTGGTCTCCTTTATTTGTTGGGCCGAAGGTAGCTGTCAGCCTTAGTCGTTGGTTTAATTTGTAGGTTTTTTTTTTTGGACAAGGAAATCATTTTTATTGTTAAATTAAACCCTTCAAATTTTGGATTACGCATAGATAATAAGATAACCTGCGCAATTTTTGAAAGTTTGTGATATTGCGTTTATGCAAATAACTCCACACACAACTTAAAATTTGGAGAGATTATCTACAAATCAATTAAATTTTGTTAGGTTATATTGCCCACAAAAATAAGGTTTAAGGGAATATATAATTAAGTTTTGTCCCTTGTACATGATCCAAAATTTAAATTCATAGGAGTTTTGTGTAATTTAGTTCATCATCATTTACTACGATTTTTTCCGAAAAATTATTCTCATGTAAGTGGATCTTTATTCCCAGCATTTATGGGATAGAATAAACGTTGTTGCACTTTAAATTTTAGCTGTTTCCCCTATTTTTGGAAATTAGATTCGATGCTTATCTTCATACTTATATCTGAAATATTCAAATTAAAATTTAGATTGTCGTCTGTTTTATTATTTCCCATTTATCTCACCTTTTGCCCCTTTTTTCAATATTATTTATCAACAAGGTTGTCATAACAGTAATGGAATATAAATACAAGTGCTTGTAAGATATGGGTCACATTCTTATTAACTTTTCTTTGTAAACCAAATTCTTATGTTAACTGCACTATACTTTATTGCCTATTTATCTCACTTGCAGAGGCAGACAAGAAACCAAAAGGGAAAAAAAACAAAGAAAAACAAAATGCGCTGCCACAGATCTATATTACATAATATGATATTATAACTAACTAAATATTGATAATCTAAACTCACTTTTAGGCCAAATGAAGGGGGGAAAAATGAAAATAGAGAGGGAATGGTTCTAAAAGTGAATTTACAAAAATAGGACCCACCTCTTTATCTCTCCGTTTACTTCATGAATCACTCTGATCCAAATTCTCATCCCACTACCTTTTCTGTCAATTTATCCACCACATTGAGCCCATCCTGGGAGGCAATTACCACTGTGCACCTGCATTACCCAATAAGGAGCTGTTTAGCATTATTTTCTTTCAAGGATTTGAGAATTAATTTGAAAGATACTGAATAAAATTTTTTAAAAGTTGAGTTGTATGTATCCTAAGTAATACAAGAATGATCATTACTTATAGATGTTAAGCTCAAAATTTAAATAAATTTCTAATCACAATAACCATGCAGCAAAGGATCCCTGAAAAAATGTAAGTCACTTCGAAAATTATAATTTATATATTTTTTATTGAGTGAGTTAATTCCAAGGTTTTAAAAGCTGGATCAATTCATGACACTCGTTCAAGGGCTAATGACCAGACTGTGGTCGAATCAGTTATAATTAATTTAATATGTTTTTAATTTTATATATTAAATATTATACTAGAAGTGACATTTTATATAATGTTGTGTTTGTAAAGCAAATAATTCAACCATTCATTTCAACAGAGGCTATAATCTCTATTGGATTTTCTAGTAATGCTCCCCTCCCTACGTGGATCATTGTTATTTCCCTGCTTATTTATCTTATCGCTACCTCTTTTTGGCGAATCAGATTTTTATTTCGGACACACAAAATGGAATGCCTTTATTAGAATTAAAACAATAGATTTCATCGAATCTGAGAAACACCAGTAGTGTGTGACAAGCAACACCAGATCATGCACAAATGCCTATGTAACCGATGTAAGTCTTTCCAAAGGCATCAGCATTATTTAAGCCAGGATCTAACATTGTATATCTGACACTTAAAGCTAAAAAAAATTCAATTTAGTGGTACTAAAAGTATTCAATTTCATTCATGGAAAATGTGAAAAACTGTCATTGATTATAATCAAGTCATTTCGGTCAGCTTTTGTAGCTTGAGTTCATTACTATTTATGCAAACCATCTTCTACAAGAAGCAATGCTACAGCCTACAACTAAAAATATGCGATTAATTATTAATTTTTCACCATTTGAGATAAATATTAATTTGTCATTAATCATATTGCGGAAATCTTAGGAATATATAGGTTAGTTATCAGGTTCACTAGTTAGATCTTCTAATAATGCTCCCTCCCTATTGGTCAAGGAGCAATGCTACTGCCTGCAAGTAATCTCAAAACATACTATTAGGTATAAATTTGTCACCAGTTGAGATAATTATTAATTTAATCATATTGAGGCAATTTTAGAATTAGTTAGGTTAGTTATTAGTTAATAAGCTTGCTGTCCGAGGTAGGAAATGGTCCCATCATATAATTTTATTAGGATTGATAATTATTGTAGTAATGAGTAATCTAGTAGAATTAGCATATCTTATTTCAGCTGCTTATGGATAGGACTCTAGCTAGTCATTATCATAAACCCCTTTCTCATTGATCAATAATGTGAGATTTTTAAAACTTTGAAGAAGTTCTATGTGAATTTCCCATTGGTTCTACACTAACAAGGCTACTTGGAGAATTACATGGCTAGACTTCTTTTGCTTAATTTATCAAGTTGGCCATTGAAGTACGCCAGCGTTTTAATATGTTGTCTAATATTAGCATAATAATATTATCTCTTTTGCCATTTATTACGGCTTGAAGAAAACTGATGCTATGGCAAAATAATCACGGCACCTTTCAACTGAACTATAACAGTTTATTATGAGAAAATCACATGTGCGCCTCTTAAAAATCTTAAACCATATACCAAGTCAATCTTTTACTGCAAATAATTTTCAGTCTCACGTGAAATTAACAAAGGCTCATCACTCCATAATTGTGTCAATCACAAGAAGCTCAGGCAAAGGCTATAATTAGGACAAACGACTTAAAGAAAAAATTCATCCTGTGTTTCTAAATAATTTGCAGCAGATTCCAGAAGAAACACAAATAAGTGCGCAAGTTAGAAAATCTAAAAAGTATAGGAGGTCAAAGAAAACTAACGGAAATTTTGAAATGATTCCATGCCCTGCAACACCCTTAATTGTATCGAGGTTTTCTGCCACTTTAGCTGCAAATAGAAATTGAGACGAAAACGATCGACAACAGAGAAAACTGAGAAATGGAGTTTGAAACAGTCATCATGGCTAAGAATTTACCGAGGCTTTCAATTGGAGATGTAAAAATAACATCGAGCAAATTATGTCCTTCTTTGGTGACTAGTGGGAAGTCACCTCCAAGGGGCCCAGCTTGCCCTATAGATGGTCTTCTCCAGACCTTTGTTTACAGTGATAAACCATGAAGACAATCAGGACATGCAGGTGTTATAACAAAGCACCAGTGAATAAGCAGTAATATTCTTATGTGGAGATAAATCATAGTCAAAAGAATATAGATACACATTTCTTCACATGGGAAGTTGAATATATCATCAAATAGTACAAGTAGGGGGTTTCCTTGATTTTTTCCGTCATATTGTATAACTTCTGTAACTGCATAGTCCTTCATGAAACTAATTAACAAATCACACCCTAAACCCTAAACCCTATATACAAAAGCAAATAGATTCCTTGGAAACAAATTCTGGTGATTTTTAAGTCCATAACTTTTTATGAAGTCAGGAAAGCTAGAAATAAGACATAACATTCTTAATCTCCAGATCACAGAAAAATCAATAGCACTTCCCATTATGTGTGAGACAAAACTTATGAAATGTTTGTATGTCTAGCAAACCTCAGCATCGCCCAAGAACATATCATCAATCTCTTCAGCAGTTTCCAACCAGTCTAACTAGGAAAAGATAAAAATATATTATTACTAATGTATACGCGGGAAAATATCATTGACACAAAAATTTGCACATCCACTTACAGACTGAACTAAAACAGGAATAGAACCCTCCAGACCACCTTTGTACTGGTTTTCTTCAATAATGAATGCAAGTTTATTGGAAGCATTTAGTATGGACTGAAACAAAAGGAAAATCAAAATTTCAATTGCCAAAAATGAACATTCATCTAGACAAAATCAAGAAGAAACACCAGGGAAAAAAAAAAAAAGCAAGTTATAGCAACCCACCTTCTTTTCTAGTACAGATTCCTCACCATGCAATTTACGGCGTCCAATGACAGCAATTAGTGATCCTTCTTCTATAACATCAGCATCATCAAATGCAAAATCAATCTGCACACAGAGAAAGTATGCATGAAGCAATACTAAGTTTTCAGCATAAAATAGCACAGAATTACTAATCCACTTAACTTTTTAGGTCATCAACACCATAGTCTAGAATTAGTCTAATGTTCTTCTTGACTTAACATCCATTGTTTCAAAAGAGGTTTCAAGAAATGCATTTAATTCGGACACTTCTATGTTGGCAAAGGCTTCACAAAGGAATGCTTACACGTCATAAAGCCCTGCTAAAGTTTCTAGCATATGTTCAGCCTTATTAAACAAGACATACTCGCAAAACAAAAGTGGAAAATGTATAAGAGGAGAGTCATTTGTGCACACTTGAGAACCCTCTTGGTAGCTATCCAGTGGAATTCCTGCCTTCGCTGCCTCACTTGCACTTGCGACAGACCTGCACAGAGCAAAGCATCTATCTCACCTGATTCGGTGGAAATTAAATGTTAAGGAATCATTTGAATAACTTATAAGCAGCTTTTCAATTGTGATTTGTGGAATATGAGATAAGTATGTGAGAGGAGTTTTGTTCCAGTTTACGTGAAACATATTTACAAGTGCTTGTATAGGTGATGCCAAACAAGCACCAAGTTACTAATTGGAAGTAGTACGGCATATCAGAGCAATAGTGATCCAAACTTGTCATAAGCTTTGTCTAAAACAATAAGAATTCAAAGGAAAGAAGCGTGAAAAAGGCCGAGAAACACAAAGTTGAAATTGGCATATGTATGATATTAAAACGTCAATTATAGTTCTACAAGGGTGTTAAACTCACATAGGGATCCCTACTACATCCTTTAAAGCACCAGTATGAAGTTGCCGGCCCAAATGCCTAATGGCCAAACCAGAAGCCTGACCAGACCCCAATCCTACAATCATGCCACTTTTTACGTATGTATCCACCTAGTAATGAAGAACATATCACTAATCAATTCATAGAAATGAGCAATTAAAGAGAAGAATAGTAAGAGGCCAATATCATTTCAATACTTCACTATTTAGTTAAATATAAGCAGCGCAAGTGTTTAAGATTTAACCGACAAAAAGGGAATTTCATCCATAACAAAAATAACTGTCATCAAATAGTGCTTTAACCAACAAGGGGAACACATCGCCCAAAATAAAATGTGAGCCATTGTCCGCTTCTGTTAATGCAAATGCTGAGAAAAACACCATTTGTACAGAGATTTTAGGAGTTAATGCTGAACTGAAAATCATACAGTGTATTGAGCTGCTTGGGACAGAGAGGAACTGTCGTCGAGACAAGAGCGAGGGATGATCCTCAGAAAATTGGACCTCCTTTTGTTTCTGTCACCCCATGGAGGAATATGCGAATGAGTGAGGGCAGAGAAAAACGATGAAGATGAAGCTACTAAAGCCATTGCCGTTCACTTCATATCCTCGCGATTTCTGAACTTGTGGATAAAGGCATTACTCCCTAGTCTCAAGTCTCAACTCTCAACGGACCGTATAGGCGTTCGGTTTCTCCCGTGGTCGCTTTTGCGCAGTCAAAACGAGTTGCGAAATCGTAACTGTCAATTTGATCCAACGGTAGAAAACAATTCAGTTAATAAAACGACGCCTGCAGTGTCGTACCACTCGTTCCAATGCACTGGGCCGGGAACCTGGTTTTTTTACTTTTAGGAAAAACTAATTTGAAAATTCTTATAATTTTCTTTTATTTTGGATCAGGTCCCTCAATTTTTTTTTCTTTTTATTAAATCTTTTAACTTTCTACTGTTAAATCTGTCACTCGCTGTTAAATTCAACTCACACTGTCAAAAATTTTCGTTAGATTTACCAAGCTGTCCCCTCTCTCTTTTGCTCATTGCTCAACATCTATCGTTCCCTTCCCCACACTTCTCGCACATGCAAATGGCACTGTTCATTTCCCACCTCCCTATGACATTTTCCATTGGCATCTGGGAAAATTACTGTAGAGTCCCACAGAAGAGAATTTACTACTGAAAGGTCCCATGAAATCATAAAATGTATATGAGGTCCCAAGGGACTTTATGGCAAAAAATTTCAAACGTGCAATTACTTTCTTGCCCTTCTGATTAAAGAAAGAAACTGAAGCACACGATTGAGAGAAAAACTCCTATCGATTGTCATCTTCATGAAATCCGCCGCCGTCTCGTTTGTGTCCATCCTTGTGTGCTCCGACAGCTTCAATCTCCGGCGAGGTCTGTCAGTGTCTGCTCGGTACATTGTCGCTCACTGCTCCGCACTCCGTCGGTCTCTGGTCCGCACTCAGTCGGTCTCTAGTTGGACGCCTCTAATCTCGTACACGGTCCGTCGGTCGCTGGTTCGCACCCCACTACCAGCGAGCCTCGTGGGTTCCATCATCGATGACCTTCGCACCCCACCGCCGGCGAGCCTCTCTCTCTTGGTATATCATATTGATATTATCTATTACTGGTATATTTAGGTGAGGTGCTTCTCAGTTTCAGAGCAACAGTTGGCTATTGTGTAAGTTGTATTATTTAAATTTTGAAGTAATGTTGGCTATTGTTAATTGTTGTGCATAAGTTGTTATTACAGTGATCGAAGGTTGTCATTAACGATCCCATGACCTGTCCTGTTATGTAGGATGGAAGACTTGTGTAAGTTGTATTATTTAAATTTCGAAGTAATGTTGGCTATTGTCAATTGTTGTGCATAAGTTGTTATTACAGTGATCAAAGGTTGTCATTAACGACCCCATGACCTGTCCTGTTATTGTAGGATGGAAGACTTGTGTAAGTTGTATAATTTAAATTTCGAAGTAATGTTGGCTATTGTCAATTATTGTGCATAAGTTGTTATTACAATGATCGAAGGTTGTCATTAACAACCCCATGACCTGTCCTGTTATGTAGGATGGAAGACTTGTTCGAAGGTTCAGATGCATTGTCCATGTCTCCACCTAATGTGTTTAGTGAAGACCCACTATCATTGCCATGTGGTTCAGAAATGATGCCAACCCCAATTTCGGAAAGGAATTCAACAAAGTGAAAGGGTCTGGTTATTGGAGAAGAATAAATTTTTCCTAATGCAGTAGCCCTTAGACAAGCACTATATAGGTACAGCATTGCTGATAAGTTTTCATACAAATTTGTTTGGCCCATTGCGAAGGTTGTTAGCCACTTCTCTTCAGGTTGTCAACACCCACTGTTGAGGTTGTAAATGAATTGCTGTAGTAAAAATCTACTGTAATCCTATTGGGTTCAATTAAAGCTGTTAATAACTTTAAAATGCTCTTAATTTTTTTTAAGGTCGTTATATATGCTGATAATACAATCTATTTAGAAGCTGTGGCATCCCACAGAGTGATTTGTCAGGGACACTGCCCAGGTTGTTAACCACTTGTCTTCGGGTTGTCAACAATCCCCGTTGAGGTTGTAAATGGATGTAGCAGAGATGATTGTGATATATGCCTATCATGTCATCATGGTTACCATTTGTTTATCCAGTTTTATTTAGTCTGCATTTGTGGACATGATCCGTGTGTGGAACGAAGAATTTTCTGTTTTGTCAAAACACATGAATGTCATTACAAAAACTTCATAATTAGTAAATGATGTCAATACACATTAACATATCTTAACATCTAGCTATTACTACATGGTCAAATAAAGAAACAAAATCTGAACTTTACATTCAGCTGTCAAATAAAAAAAACTAAATACAATCTATGCTCATCGTTTATTTCTTCTTCTTGCTTTGGGAGTTTCCTCGTAGCAAAGACAGCACTTGATCACCATGCAGGTTGTTCTGATAAGTTACAAGCCACCACAAGCATCCAACCTTCAAGTCATGGATTTCTTGAGGGGATTACAAGCATCCAACATGCAAAGCATACAGTTACAACCTACACATCAGACAATCACAACCTACATTTGTGACATTCACAACATACACAGCAGCCAATGACAATCCACGCTAAACCGAATGACAACAAGAACAGCAGGAAAT
Source organism: Neltuma alba (assembly GCF_004799145.2). Lineage (NCBI taxonomy): Eukaryota > Viridiplantae > Streptophyta > Magnoliopsida > Fabales > Fabaceae > Neltuma > Neltuma alba. Next base: position 26,874 of record NW_021634429.1, on the reverse strand, counting down.
TACAACCTATACATAAGCAAGCGACAAACTAACAGAGGCTAATGACAACCTGCACACAAGACAATAACAACCTTCACACCAACTAATCACAACACACAAATAAGCAGTTGACAGCGTACATACTAGTGAATGACAACATAGAGTAGTAAATGACAACATACAGGATAGTAAATGACAAGATACAGAGTAACCAATTACAACATATAAAGAATAGTATATTCCCACTGAGGGAGTTACTTGATATAACCCTAGAAAATACAGGAATATGATGAATGAATGAGATTTGTCCATCCTTATAACAACATAAATTGGATGAAATGAACCAGAAACTACATTAAAATACTGCACTCACGAACTTCTAAGCTGTGATAGGTTTCCTAGTTCATTTGGAATCGCTCCACTTAGGTAATTGCAACTTATGCACAACAATTGACAATAACTAACATTACTTCAAAATTTCAATAATACAACTTACAGAAATCTTCCATCCTACATAACATGACAGGTCATGGGGTCGTTAATAACAACCTTCGATCACTGTAATAACAACTTATGCACAACAATTGACAATAGCCAACATTACTTCGAAATTTAAATTATACAACTTACACAAGTCTTCCATCCTACATAACAGGACAGGTCATGGGGTCATTAATGACAACCTTCGATCACTGTAATAACAACTTATGCACAACAATTGACAATAGCCAACATTACTTCGAAATTTAAATAATACAACTTACATAAGTCTTCCATCCTACATAACAGGACAGGTCATGGGGTCGTTAATGACAACCTTCGATCACTGTAATAACAACTTATGCACAACAATTGACAATAGCCAACATTATTTCGAAATTTAAATAATACAACTTACACAATAGCCAACTGTTGCTCTGAAACTGAGAAGCGCCTCACCTAAATATACCAGTAATAGATAATATCAATATGATATACCAAGAGAGAGAGGCTCACCGGCGGTGGGGTGTGAAGGTCATCGATGATGGAACCCACGAGGCTCACTGGTAGTGGGGTGCGAACCAATGACCGACGGACCGTGCACGAGATTGGAGGCATCCAACTAGAGACCGACTGAGTGTGGACCAGAGACCGATGGAGTGCGGAGCAGCGAGCGACAATGTACCGAGCAGACACTGACAGACCTCGCCGGAGATTGAAGCTGTCGGAGCACACAAGGATGGACACAAACGAGACGGCGGCGGATTTCATGAAGATGACAATCGATAGGAGTTTTTCTCTCAATCGTGTGCTTCAGTTTCTTTCTTTAATCAGAAGGGCAAGAAAGTAATTGCACGTTTGAAATTTTTTGCCATAAAGTCCCTTGGGACCTCATATACATTTTATGATTTCATGGGACCTTTCAGTAGTAAATTCTCTTCTGTGGGACTCTACAGTAATTTTCCCTTGGCATCTTCCCTCCACAGCCGAAAGGCCAAAGCCAACTATGCTTCTGCTCTGGTTGCTGCAACCTCATCACTCTAGTGTTCTCAATGATATGACAACCTTCGATCATTATCATTTGCCTTTGCCACGATCCTATCGTGATTCGCCTAACTATATTTAGATGGAAATCAAATTATGATTTCAAAAGTACTTTTACAGTTTATAAAGTAAATATATGGAGGAGTTTGTCTCGTTTTACGAAAAAATACTTTTTAAAAGTACTTTTAAGGGTTGTCAAACGCTTCTTTTAAATGGGGCAGGATAAGCACTTTTGTTGATTAAAAGTGATATTGCAAGGATGAACAATATAATTAGCCCATCCAATTAAATGGGGGAGAATTTCCTAAAAAAGCACAAGAAAGATAGGAAAAGCACAAGCATTATGTATTTGATTAAATACGTAATGGTTGGGGGCATTTTATCAAAAGTTTGAGAGTATAAACGTTAGTGAGTTAGTTAGTAATAGAACACGTAACTCAAAAGGATATCACATATAGAGCTTATGAAGATGGAGACAAATAAGAACCTTCATTGTCCAAGGAGGTATCATAAGCATGGGTTTTATCATAGAAACAAATTTGGCCAAAAGGTAATATATCTCTTTACATTGCCTCTCCATTGATTCTCATGGATGGCCTTCTCAGTTAAGATAGTCATATGAGCACGGCCCCCACATGGTTAGTTTAAGAAACTTATGCTTATGCAAAACCTAGTTTTTATCTTCAACATGAGATAACCACTTTTATTAATAGAATACTCTGTTTGGCTCTGTCTCCAACAGAAAACAAGGTCACCATCAGGAATAGGTGATGAGTGCATAACTAGCTCTAGTGGCTCTCACTCAAAATTTCAATGGCAACCCGATGGTTCTCACTTAAGGGTGATGAGTGCATAATCGGCAAGCCATGAGTTCGATAAGAAACAGTTCTCACTCTGAACCTTACTGATATATATATATATAGACAGAGAGAGTGAGTAAGTGAGCATCGTCGTCAAAAGTGGAGAGCTTGGGTTGGAGAGGGTATAGGTGACTTTATGACTACGGGAAGGGAAGGTGGTATGGAGAGATTGGTAGGAATGGTGAGCCACTTATATGTCGAGAGAGTGGTGGGGATGAAATGGAGTCAATGTTGAGCAATGGTGAAAGAGAGAGGGAGCTTCAAAGCGGTTAACAAAAATTTCTAACAATCTCAGTTTATATTTAACAGGAAGAACTCATGGATGCAACAGGAAAAAGTCAAAGGACTTAGTAAAAAAATTGAGGGACCTGATTCAAATTAAAGAAAACTATAAAGACCTTCCAATAATTTTCCCTTTTTTTTTCCTCTTGAGTTTCATCTTTATATAATTTCATTCTTATAGTTTCATCAGTTAGTCACAACTCAGTCCTTAGAGCCCATTTGGTATGCTAAAAATCTTGTGATGGAAAAGAAAAATGTTAATTTTCCATCGATTGTGTGCGTTTGGTTGTAACATTTTCCTGAAACCCATTTTTCGGCAATGATAGGTTTTTCAGTATATAATAAAAGATGATTTCCTACCAATTTTAGTGGGAATCGATATTCCATCACATGTGGGAAAATGCTATTACCCTTGAAATTTGAATAAAATGTTGGGCATCTATTCTGTGAGCTTCATGAAAAGCATGGAAGCTGGTTATATCCCTTTTGAACTTCTCTCTCCATTGAATCTTTCCTTCCCCTAATTTCACTTCCATGTCCTTTTTAAGTTTATAGCACTACTTTTCCTGTGCATATCCATATCAACATTACTGGGTTTATTTATGTATTCATAAATCAAATTTGGCAATCAAGTGTATATAAACTGACAATTGCACTTGTATTTGATATTTAATCTCTCCCTGCTAGATTTGTCTTTAAATAGAAAAGTATAGTCTCATTTAAATAATTTGGCAACTAAAAGTATAGTCTCATTTAATGTGGATTAGCCTCCAACAAAAAAAATCTCAATCATACATTGGACTTTTGTATCTCTGCTTTCAACACAAGAATCTATAATTGCTTAACTTATCCTATGTTCTAATAACACAGTGTACAACCATCTGCCTTGTTTTTGGTTAAGAAAAACAGAGGTAAGCAGAGAATGTTAAACAAGAATTTGGTGGAGCAAATTTGAATTTGATGGAATTATATATGAATATTTTTCTACATAAAATTCAAATTTGCTTGTGTAATGATCAAATTATATGTTGCACAAAATACATATTTGTTTGAGCAAATTTGAATGTGATGTAAGAAAATTCAAATTCCATAAAGTATAGAAGACATCAAAAGGCATGAAGAGTAGAGATCTCAAATAATACCAAAAGAATCATCAAGATAAAGTTAGTGGCAAAACTGTCAATAACATGAAAGATTATTTATCTACATGTATGTATGTATGTATGTATGTAATAATTAGAATTGGATAATAATTTATGAAATAGTTAGTAAGCATTGTATGGTTGACTGTGAGCTATTTTGGAAAGGTAGGAAGTATGGTACACCTGCTATTCATAGAGGTATAATTGATCTTGAAAATGCTTTGAAAAGTTTATGGAATTTTCTTCTTTTTTAGAAGATAATTTGTAAAATGTATAAACTTTTATGGTTGAAATGTTAATGAAAAGTCTTAGTGACTTAGCATGTGCTGTTTTTTTAATGCACTTTTGAATATACGAAATTGATTAGGGGAATGTAACAAAAGCACCATTGTTTAATACATAACTTATGAACACTCTTTACTATCAAGAACAATTATTAATTAGTAACAAAATTTCAAGCCAAACTTTCTCACTCAACAATAATTACTAATTAAAACCTTAACTCCCATTTTGAAACTTCACTACAGTCTCATAAGTGTAAAACAAAATTAACTTTTAAAGAAAAAAGACATTGTTGCCAATGAAATTTTTTGCATCTAAAACTTAAAAAGAAAAAGATTCAATAGATGTTGTTAGTGAAATTGTTCTTCTAAACCAGAAAATACATAATCAAAGTCACAATTTTTTCCACATAAAGCTTAATAACAGATTACGTAATGTTACTTTACCAGAACATAAGAGGTACCCATAGATGAATAATTAATCTTGCAAGAATATAATTACAAGAGAAGAGCAAAGAATCCAAAATAATAATCTCAATGCATGCACGCACACATATAACTTGTTTTTAGAGCTATGTCTATGAAATAGCTCCTATTGTTTCATGAGATGACCCACTTAGTAATCTCAAAATCTGTTCTAGAAACGTGTATCTCCATATTATTGGATATGTTGGAGGTCTTGTAACAAAAATGCGTTCTTTCATCTCAAAATTTGACTCCTCTTAACAAAGAGTTAAAAAGGGTTATGTATAATATTTGAAAATGTCATTTTTAGCTATGGATTTGACAGTCCATATATAATGTAAAACAGATCACGAGGGCTTTTAATGAAATAGTAGGAATTTATCATATATTCAATTGGGTAGAGATATTTAAAATTTAGTTACTACTTGGAATCAATATGGATGGAAGGTTGCTCTTTGCATAGCATTGCTACTAAGTGACTTGAAGATTGACAAAAGAGGTGGGTTTGCCTTCAACACAGCTTTTTGGATAAAAGGGCTTGTAACATTCAGTGAAAGGATCACTGATTTGAATAAGACAAATCAATGTTCATAGAATTTTGATAAATGATAATGGTAAGTGATAATTATGTTCAGCTTAGCAACTTTTGACTCTAATAATGGTGAATGGCCAACAATGCATGACAACATACTTTTGACTCATAAGACATTTTGATTTGGGGTATTTTGTTAGTTATTTTGGTGACACAAAGTAGTTTGTGTACAAGAAATTTTTGACATGTCAATTTTATAGAATCATTTATTGTGATTATGGAAATTAGGAACTCCTGAAGCAATTTAAGTAAATTTACAACAAAAATACAATGATTCACAACACAAGTAAGTAACTTTACAACTAAACAAATGTGTTCACAATTAAATTAAGCACATTTACAACTAGAATATAGAAATTTACAGAAAACATTAGGAGATATGACACAGGTATTTGATGCAGCTTATCGTTAGGCTCTCAAAACAATACTAAGCTAACTACATTATAGGGTAACTAACCTAGGTGTTGATCTCTTTGAGGAACCGGTTGCCAACTACTAACTAATTAGGTGTTAATCACAAATTAACCAAGGGAAGTGACATAATTGATTTAACTAATCTAAACTAGGAATTGGTAACTATTGTTTATGATTTTCTGGTTTTATTATGGAATGGATGATGAATGTAGTGAATCTCCTTAATAATTGACTTAGTTACACTTCCTTGTTTCACTTGTGTTAACTTCAATTGCATCTCACTAAACCAAAACTCTTAATATCTAATTAACATTGTTGGCTACCTAACTGGTTAATTAGATAAAGTGCTTTAGGACTTAGCTCATATTAGATTCATAGAGGCCCTTTAACTCTCGACCAAATCTAGACACCTAGCACATTCAATTGGAAGCTTCAAGAACATGAACAATCAATCACAATAGACAGAAGGACTATAAAGCAATTGAATATTCATTGAAGGTAAATCTAATACAAGTAATCAGAATCCAAATTAGGCATACTAGCACCAATTCTCAATATATACATCAATTGAACCACAATTAACATACATATAGAGTAGAAACTAAAATCAAAAACACAATTAAGCTTCCTTTAGGCTCTAGAAACTCAGAGTAGCTTCATCAATCATCAAAGAATGGATGAATTCAGCTTCTCATGACTGGAAAATAGCTACACCAAGCTCCTGGATCTCCATTGGTCATTGATTGCTAAACTAATGGCAGAAATAGCTCAGATCATGGAAGAGGAGAAGATTAATAGGTAGGAATGGATGGAATGGGGTTAGAAATGGTGTGGAATGGTAGATGGGATGAAAATGGAGGTGGGGAGGACAGAGAGAACAAGATCTGGGTGAAACTGCAATGAAAACCTGGATCTGAATCTTCCCCCCGATTGAACACGCGCTGTAACACCTTATGTTTATACCAATTAACTTGCCTTGCGGAAGCATTTGGAATCACTTTTGAAGACTACAAGTTATGAAAAATCAAGTTTAAAAATTTTCTTTTACGAATTACTATTCATTATAACCCAAAAATGTGGCAAACTTCGAAAATTCATAACTAATTGTAGAAAAATCAAAATCGAGTGATTCCAAGTTCTGTGGAAAACTCTTTGGATAAAATTTTGAGAGAAAATAGTTTCTAGACTAACTGTCTTAAAATTCAAGCCCAATTTTTCTTGAAAAAGTTACTGTTCATATGGTCATTTTTCCATTTTCCACTTATTTTAGCCCAACTTTGGAAGGGCATAACTTCTTGTGTGGTTATTAGATTTAGGTGAACCAACTCTCATCTTAAAGAGAAAAATCCATCTATTTGCTCACTGAATCTCATGGCTATACTCACTCGATTGCTTAATTTGACTTTGGTCAAAGTTTAGGTCTATATGTTGACTTTTATCCCCCTTGGAAGGATAAATTGTTTTACTTGACCAATTACTTGCATACTAATTCTCCTACCATATAATCATGCATATTGGACAACACTAGCATGCTTTCACATATTAACACATAAGCTAGCATATATCCATAACTTAAAACCTTAAAGCATACTCTTAATTACATTTATCCAACATAAGGTTTTTCTTCATTCTTCTTCTTCTTCTTGAGGCAAACTTAACTCTCCACTATAGCTACTTATTTTCCTTTGCTCTTGGAGGTTGAAGGACCTAGGGTTTGTTAAGTACGGGGGTAAGATTCTTGGAAAATCTTAGTAGCACATTGCATACATTACTATGGTTACACATCACAATGTAATTCAAGCTACATGCATACATACATACTTGAGTATTATGTACTTGCCATGAAAAAACATAACATCATAACATAACATATCATCTCAACCTTGCATAAACCAAGGTATACATGCATGGAGGCATCATGGCATGACATCATAACACATAGCAATGAACATACAATGTATACTAACTCTAACAAGTAATGGAATGCAAAAGCTACCTTGTTGGCTTTCCTTCCTCTTGAACTCTTTTCTCTTGATCAGATCTTTGCCCCTTTGTTGTGTATAGCCTATTAGGAAACCAATGACACAACATTAAGTATTACTTCAACTCCATAACTTAACATAACCCCTTTTTTCTTGACTTTTAGGGTTTATTTTCCTAGCTTTGATTCTTGAACTTTCTTGGGCCCTTCCTATATAATTTTTCATGTAGAATCCATTTATCATATTATTTTTATGAAAATCCAATCCCTTCCCATTAAACTTGACTTGGTCGAACCATAAGGATAAATAGGTTCAAAATTTTCACTTCAATTTTTAATGCTTCCAACATCCCTTTCTTGGTATATACCTACACTAAATCATCATTTAAACTCATTGGAAGCATCAAATTGAATTAAAACATCTTCCATTCTACATTTCTCAATTTGGCCGAACCATATATATAATTATAGGGAAAAGGATTCTCAACAAAACTAACATGTAATCACTTAATCCTTAACCTCTAACCATGCTTAATCTTAACCATACTTCATCTAAACCATTCCCTATCATTTTGATAAAATTTGGGCAGCACTTCCCCTTAGGAAAATGACTTTCCATCATCGTTAAAATAGCACAAAACCCACATATCATTATTATACTTGAAATAGGAGAGTTGTAGAAGATTACATTGCTTCCAAATGACTTTCTCTCACTAGAAATCTTCTCTTTCTCTCTCTAAACGAAAATTTGCAAGAGGTTTCCTACTTGAAAGGCTTCACACAAAATGAACATGTGGGAGGGGGTATTTATAGGCTTCCTTTTTCATTAATTCCACATTTGCCCTTCTTGCATAAGACTTAATCTTAGCCCTCCAATTTTTACCTCTTTCCACATGTACAAATCTTAGGCTATGTGGCTTAATATGTTGACACTTGGATGGTGAGTCATTAGGGCTTATGTCATCTTTCTTATCCATTAAGATTAATTAGGCTTTAATCAAGGTTAACTCTCTTAATTCCTTGATTAACTTGGCTAATTACCCTTCTAGAAATTTTTGACTTTTCAAAGATAGATGGTTAAATCCTAGCCATCTAATGAACCATGTTTGCCACGTGTCACGATCCTACGGAAGATGACTTAACCATAATCATTTTACTTATCTCTAATTAAATTTTAATCTAACTTGATTTAATATTTTCTTTTCCTTTTTCTTTTTATTTCCTTTTTCCTTTTCTTGGCCAATTTGGGCGTGACATGTGTCCTTGACATTCTGTCAGAAATTTTACTACCCTGGTTGTCCTGACAGTCTACTGAATCGTAATATAATATTGGTTTATTTTATCTGATAGCTGAAAAATTCTAGTATCTCATAATTCTTATATCAGATCACCATTAATTATATCTCAGTAAAGGGAACTTTCTTGATTAATTTCATAGTATTTCTCCCCATATAACTCTTTAAATTGCCGTTTCCGTAAAAATAGACAATCTACCGATATTAATTTAGCTTTAAATTCAATTAAAGATAACCTCCTCATCATTTAGGGTTGGAAATGATTTTATAAATCTCCATAATTCCTAAATGAATTTCCTTTAACTTTTCATAATTTTCTAAGATCTCTAGGTATTTTTAATAATTGATATTGGCTAATAAAAGGCACATATATGGCGCCACCTTAGAGGAGCAGAGGGAAAAAATAGTCAACACTATTGACAATTAGTCAACCTTATTGAGTCATATAGTAGAAATTTTGCTCTACTGGGTAGATAGGAAATTGTCTAACACTTACCCGTATTGCATTCTAATTTTTCCACTGCCCATAAAATATCTTCTGGTGACTCATATGATGACTCATCATCCTCATAAATGAAGCACATGGGAAAAAAAGAAGAGAATTCAAGTTGAACTTGTCTTCCTCAAAATATCTGAGATATTTTCTAACTTTGTCTCCTAATTAAGGGATATTAATTATTTAACATTTGACTGGAGCATTTTATCCAATCCTGAACTCCAAAAATTCATCTATTTATACCATAAAATTTGTTTAATTTTGTAGAAAATCTATGAATTTTCTCAAATCATAACTCAAACCATAAGTATTTCTTTTTAAATTTCCCATAATAAACCCATAAACTACAGTTTTGGCCTTAAAAAAAATGTTAAAGCCATTCTACTAGCCTTCTGGGATTGAGACTAATTTTATAAATTCTATAGCCTCTTAGATCATACATCCCCATTTTACCATAATTTTTTGAGGTTTTCTTATGACTCAAACAATTAAATCTACCTCTATATCTCAAATTGAGCTATAAACTTATAAATTCCTTTTAAGTCAACTCAAGGGCATTTTCATCATTTCTCCTCATATACAGGCCTTAAAATGTTATTTTCTATTTTTTGTAATTTTCTAGAATTTTTTGGGTATTACTTCCATTTTTACCCATTCCTAGCCCGAAACTTTCCAAAATTACAGTTTTGCCCCTGATCAAGTAAACCTCATAAATCACCCTATTATGGCCTCTATCATAACCTTTGGTTTGAACTAACCTCTTTTCTCATTTCTGGGCCTTGAGACTTCACTGGAGCCTCTAACTTGTAGGGAATTGAAAGACGACGCGTAGCGGAAAACAATTTAAAATTTTAAAACCTTCAATCCCTTGCCCGGATCTACCGATCGCGTTTAAGTCAGGTAGTAAGAAGCATTACCTTCGGTGTTCGATTTCCTGGTGGCTCGGTGATTCCGCCGTTCAGGATGCCTCTGCTCGCCTCCTTTTGTCGTTCGAAGTTGACAACTCCGGTCGGCTTCCTCTACCGGTATCCACATGAATAGCTCTCCAGTCACAAACAGCATGCTAGCGCCCTTTTGTCCATCTAGGGTTTTCAGAGAATCCATCCACTCTTATCTATCTTAGGCCGTCTCTTATCTGCTGGTGTTTTCACTCTCACGTAGGGGTGAGCAAAACCGAACCGTAACCGAAAACCGAACCGAACCGAATTGAATTTCGGTTTTTCGGTTCGGTTATTTCGGTTTTCAGTTACATATTCGGTTTTTCTTTTCTTAACAATTCGGTTTCGGTGTTCGGTTCGGTTAGTAGAAAAAAATTTCTGTTATAACCGAAAAACCGAAATACCGAAATAAATATATTATATATTTATATTTAATAAATATTATTATAGTAAATATATATGTGGGTTTATGTGAACTCTTTAAATATATTTATATTCAATAAATATAGTTATAATAAATATTATTATAATAAATCACATCGAATGTTGAAATATTTATTAATTATTGGTTATAATTGTGTTTTATTATTATTTTTAATTTAAAATCACTTTTCATATTTATAATTTCGGTTAATTGGTAACCGAACCGAAATATTTCGGTTAATTCAGTTTCGGTTAGTTCGGTTAATCGGTTTCGGTTCGGTGTCTAAAATTTACTCTATTCGGTCATTCGGTTATTCCGGTTAGTATCGATAACCGAACTGAAAAACCGAATGCTCACCCCTACTCTCACGCTTAAAACCCTAGCTCCTCATATCAAATATATAGGATGTTATAGGTTTAATGAATGATATTTAATTTTGAAATTAATCCTAAATTAATTCTGAAATTAATACAATATCAAATATTGCCTAATCAGATAAGAGAACAATTAAATAAATATGGTTTATATTAAATCCGTCTCATAGATTTAATTCACCTATTTATTTAATTCAAAATTAAAGATATGACGGAATTAATTTATATAGATTTAATTTATCCTTATAAATTAAATCTAACAATTAATATCTCTTATATTTATATAATATATATACGAATTTATATATATATACACGTCCACCCTATATTATTCATTGAATCTGGACATATCTTAGATTCAATGAATCTGGACATCATAACTCGTGTTGGGCTATTTTGTGTGCGACCCTGTAGGCCCATATGAAGTTGGCAGTGGGCTATTAACTATAATGACTCACAAGTCGTAAGCGGTCTCTAGCAAGACATCACGACTACCCAAATCATATGAGGATCGTTGAACGAGGTAACCTTTCATACAACCATATCGCGTCCCTTTTGTCACACGACATTTTGGTCATGGATGAGGCATGGAGAACGTCATCCTCCTATTCATGACCGTTACTTTCTCGATCCCTGAGTAGTCTGAGTATAGAAACGGAACTACCTTTCCATTATAGTATGGCCATATATTTCTCAGACTCACTCATCGAGGGGCCCAGTAATATCTCTCTACGAATGTGAGGGACAAATTCCATCTTGACCATTCACATTCCTCTGCATGAAAAACCACTAAGCCTGAACATAGTCTTTATGATCACTCGGTCAAAAGTGACTTTTGACTAGGTCAAAGCTAAGCGTTTCTCATGTAGGAATCCATGATGATCTCAGGTCAAAGGGCACAGTGACATGGTTTATATATGAGAGAAGCTTATGACTTAACCCATGCAGCTCTCTCATAGCGGGTCAGTCCAACACCTTGTACTCTTACAGGTGCCTATGACTTTAATTTATATCTCTATATATCTTTAAAGTCATACTGGTCTTATTGCATCTCTGCTCCGACATAGATGACCGACCAGGGACATTTAGGATAAACCATGAGTTATCCAAGGATAGTCATCACAGTAAACATGCAAATAATATGATAACGTAATTAATAAATTCATAAATTAACAATGTTCATAGCAATATGATTGGCCCCTAGGGCACAATTTCCAACATAACTTTCTTTACATTTTAGTTTCTAGAACTTTCTCTATTTACAGTTTAGTCCCTGAAACCCTTCAACATTCCTTTTACATTTCTGGAACTCCTGCTCATAGGGATTTAGTAGCCTACCTATCTTAGGCTAATCCGTGTATTCTGAGGCCCAAAACTTGGGGTGTGACACGCGCGATCTGCTTTAAATCTAGAAATTTCACGTTTTCATCATGGCAAATGTTATAGTTTGCCACGGTGAACTTAGAACGATGCTGTATGAATAAGTGGAGCTGTTTCCTTCATAACGAAAGTTCATCATGGCGAACTAAGGCAGAATGGTCCTTGGATGTTGATAAAGCTACCTGGCCAACCAAGGGATCAAAAGCACACACATACAAAATCACACAAAACATACAAAAACACGTATAAAACCTCACAATTCCATTCACCAACTCTTATGCATAATAAAGACTAAATATACCCAAAATATGCAATTATGAATGACAAAAGCATAAGTCTAAGACTAGAAATGTATGCAGATAATAGGACTTATCAGTATTGACAATTGAACTAATTGAATTCATAATTGTTGATTCAAAGAGGGATACAGGAATTTACAACCATTGGCAATAAGTGAAGGAGTTAGCATTTACAAGTAGAATATGAGAGTTTACAACCAAGATAAGAAAAAACATAAGAGTGATACGAGAATTTACAACTATTGGCAATAAGTAAGGGAGTTAGCATTTACGACTGAAATATGGGTATTTACAATCAACATACACAAGAGGGATATGAGAATTCACAACCTGAGTAAGGCCATTTACAAGCAAAGCTACCATTGGCAATAAGTGAGGGAGAGAGCATTTACGACTGAAATATGGGTATTTACAATCAAGATACACAAGAGGGATATGAGAATTCACAACCTGAGTAAGGCCATTTACAAGTGGAGCTACCATTAGCAATAAATGAGGGAGTTAGCATTTATAACTAAAATACAGATATTTACAATCAAGATACACAAGAGGGATATGAGAATTTACAACCCGAGTAAGGCCATTTACAAGTAGAGCTACCATTGGTAATAAATGAGGGAGTTAGCATTTACAAGTGGAATACTAGAATTTACAAACAAGATAAAGAGATTCACATGAGGGATATAAGAATTCACAATCGAAGTAAGGCCATTTACAAGTATACCATGGATTATAGGTGAGGCCTTCACATATTCCCCACACAAAATAGTTGCTTTTCACTACTACTGACCATATATCATCTGTTACTGCATGTTTTAATGTGTTAATTTCTATCAGTTACCAAAAATTAAACAGAGTATAAATTTACAACTAAAATTTGTGAATTTAAAATTTAAATACAAATTTTCACAACACAAAATTACTATTTCTCTTGAAAATTGGAACTTGCGAATTTACAACATAAATATAGATTTTCACAACATAAAATTACTATTTTTGGATAACTTGCTTTAATATCCCTTATTTCTTTTTGCTGGTTATTTTTATCTTTTGACTTAGCAAATTAATTTCTCTATACCCTTATAGGGATGCAATGACATTTTAGACTTTTACGGGGGTATTTGGATATTAAATCTTTACAGTAGGGGCTAGGTAAGATTTCACTATACGCTTATAGAACCCATCATGAGGATCAAATATTTTAAAACAAAAACCCCATATAATTGAGGGAGAAATAGAGAAATAACTAACCTAAATTTTTTAAGTTAGATAAAACCCATTTAGGATAATTTTACGGTGTAGTTCAATAGAGTATTATTCTTCACTTGCTATTCTTCTTTGTAGACAATCCCAAATGTAAGCTCTCTCTTGATTTCTCAAATCTCACTTGCTTTCTCTAGATTTCTTGGCTTTTTTTTTTTCTAGAGTACATTGTACTTATGAACTTAATCGTTGTTGATCATTGAGAACCCTCTCACATTTATCAAAGTTGACTCTGTCTCCTTCTTATCATCTTTGCGTTCTTAGAGTCGACCTCTCAATTGTCAGGTGAGTATTTTCTCCCTACAATGCATTTCATATGGGAGTTGGTAATTTTTTCCCCAAATCTCATTTAATTAAATCTAATGTGGCACTTATATTGCAACCAACCAAGTAAATCTAACATTGTTAATTTATGTTCATGTCACGTAGGATGTTATAAAAGTCTATGAAAAATAACGATAGATGAAAATAACAACAAAAAAATATAAGGAATGAGTTATAATCTCAATAAAACTATAATGATTAAGTAATTAGTTTCCCCTTATTCAATAATGTGAAAAGAAGAAGACCAAGTCTCCGCTTCTAAGTCCATATGACTTGTATTGGTCAAACTAAAACCACGTGAAATGAAGAAAATTTGCATTTATGTGTTCACATCATACCATTTTCAAACTTCCCACAATATTTTTTACTCGAATGGCTAAGTAAGCAAATTAAGTGATTCTAGAATCAGACAAAACTTTAGAGTTTAGAGATCCACTTAGCAGCTTCTTCAAGCCTAAAGTTCTTCTTCTTCTTCTTTTTTTTTAAATCTATTTTGTAATGAAATACTCTCAAAAGTCACTCTACTAAAAAGAAATGACCAAATCCTAACTTTTTAATGTCTTTTTATGGTTCTTTTTTATTTTGTAAAGTACGATGATAGAGTTTGAGGCATGTTAGTATCCCCAGTTCCATTTTTAAAGCATATATGGAGGTTAAGGCCTTTGAAAAAAGCCTTCTTACTTTTAAAGTGATTAGATGTTATAATACTATAGCCTTTGGTGATCATTTGGCCTTAAAAACCTTATCTTAGATAAAGACTAATTTTAATCAATGATTTAACGAAAGCTAGCAAATCTTGTCAATGGTTTTAAACACAGAATGGTACCTTGAGCATTCACAAATGAGCATTTCACAAGTACTAGCCTGGGAGATTCATAATTATGTTGCTTTAATGAGTTGCATTGACAATTCAATACAAAAACATAGGCCATATATGATGCTCATCAATTAATTACAGAAGCAGTGGGATTCAGTGTATCAATTATTGCAAGAATCAAGAAACTACAAGAACGAAGGTAAGGACATTTGTCATATTATTCACTTTCTTTGTTTTAAGGCAATGATGAATGACTTACTAGGGAGGAAACTATATATCTATATAGACATGAATTGTGAATTCAAGCTTATGTCTCTTAAAAGTTGCTATGTATACTATGATGCAACTAAGACAAATAAGTACGGGATTCAGAGTCCAATTTAAGAGGATTATGTTTTGTTTTTAACACCTTAAAAGAGAGAAGCACTACTATAGAAATAGCCTTCTATGTCACCAATTTACGACGGTTGCCAAACAAAATATAGTGAAAAAAAGGAGGTGGCAGTTTTATAAATAAGAGCAAACTTTTAATGATACTTGTACAAATAACTGTTGTGGAAATACTAACAGTGTGGTAGAAAACGGAACTGAAAGAGTCACTATAGCATCCAAGATTTTGGATCTCGAAGTACCAGAATTAGCCTGGAATGGGCAGGCTACTAGGTTCCTTTTGGCAAGAGTTACATAAGTCACTTGGAAGGATGAGAGGATTAGACGAGAGGATTCTTAGAGACTAAATCGCAAAGTAAGAGTTTTTCAAAATCACAAGATGGGCGATTTAGAGACTCAAATAAAGTCTCAAGGACTTGAGTATGGGAATTGGAGATGATTAAAGGCCAAAGATTGTGCTTAGAATCTCAGTGAGATGATTCCTGAGGCTAAACCCAAGCAGGGACCTAATCAGAAATTTGAAAAGTTTTGGATCAGAAAGGGTAATGATGAAAAGTATGTCCGAAATTCTAGAAAAATTTTAAAAAATTCCAAAAAAAAAAGGAAACAAGGTTTTGAGGCCCGTATAGGGTTTGAAGTGGCAAAAATACCTTGGAGCAAATTAATGAAATTCCCAAAGTTTTGGTTAATTATGAATATTAGCTGAAATTGAATTATGTAAAATATGAGGAGGCCTCATATAATTAGAGAAAAATAGAGATTTGAGAAATTATCATAGGTTTTAAAAATAATTTTTTCCCTAGTAAGTAAAGAGGTTGGCTTTAACATAATTTGAAGTCTATTTATACACTATTTGGGAAAAGTCAAAATAAACCGTTTATGGGTTAACTTTTAACTTGAGAAAAATTAGAGAAATTTCCTATGATAAAAAATTGCCTGGCAACCAAAGATAGATTCCCACGGTCATGGATCAGTAGAAAGAATTCAGTTAAGTTTATTCCAAAATAAATATTATTAAATGTTTTACTGGAAGAACAAGGGAAGAGTACCACTCCCTCTTAAGGCATGCTACATAATGTCATGTGAAGTTAATTGTGATGGAAAAAGGGTTCTAGAATATGTCCTAGGATTATTGGATAAGTTAGGACCCGAAAAAATATTCGATACAATGTAAAATCGTAAAATCGGTGGAGGAATAGTCAAGGGCATGAGAGAGCATGAATTTCTCCATATTTTTCTCCCTAGTTTAAGGAAAATTTAATGAGGGGACATGAATGGAATAATACATTTTGTTAAGGATTAAGTTTGCAAGAATAGAATTATGTAATAAAACATCATGCTTTTTTCACATATGCTATACGTGGCATGTGATATGTCTTATGAGGTGGCACTTTTATTGAATGAAAGGAACATCTAAGAGGGTTAGATGGAAAGAATCAAGAAGGTAAGGGACACATGACTAAAGAGATTAAATGAATGGCCAAGATCAAGCCACACACATAAAAGATCAAGGGCTAGGATTTAAGCAAATTTTTATAAAGACCACTCCCTCTCATCCTATGCAAAGATTTTGGCCAAGCTAAGAGAAAAGAGGGGGAGAGACCCAAAATTGCAAAAAAAGAAGGAGAAGAGAAAGAGCAAGGAAACCATGCAAGATCAAGCTCCAAGACAAGGTGTGTTTATGATTTTTGATGTAGTTTATCTTGCTACTTGCCTTGTTGAGGTTGGCTATAGGTTTTCTTGGATTTTAGGAGCTTAAAACCCTGAGAAGACATGATGCACAAAATTTATAAGTTAAGGGGACGATGAAATTGATGTTAGAATAATTTTTAAAGGCTTGAAAGGAACAGGAATCAAGTGATTTTGTGATGAGTTTGCAAGAAAACCAACTTCTTCCTAACCTTTAAACAATTTTGGCTAGACTTAAGGTTCATGTTAGAGTTAGATTTTGATGATTTTAATGTGTTTAGAATGAAAAATTGTGTGGGGCAAAGGTGAGAGAGCAAGTTTGGAAGTATTAAAATTGAAAATAGAATTTTGAACCCTTAAATCCTATGTGTTCGACCAAAGCTGGTTCTAGGAAAAGGAGTTGGATTTTGATAATTTTAAGCATGAAAATGAATTTTACATACAAAATTTTATGAGAATAGCATATGGAATTAATTTTGGAAAAGTTAGAAATCAAGCTCAAAAGTTAGAAGCTAATATAGTTCGAAGAGAACAAAGTGTTAATGTTATTAATTTCATGACTCTAATAATAAATGGCAATGATGAGTTAATATGATTAGGGCCATGTGACATCAAAAAAGATGAATGGGAAAGGTTGATCAAGCAATCTTGATGGCTAGAAGCAAAAGGAGCAAGAGGAAAGATTGAACATAAAAGGCGAAAGGTAGGAAACTTTACCCTACTCATATGTGTTTGGTATTTGCTTGCATGTGTGATGTGTTTGTATGTTTATATGATTTTATGAACTCATACATTGTGAATGTGAATATGTTTAAAGTATGTCATGGGCCTATATGTTTTATGATAAATGCATGATGATTTTCAAACACGTCATTAAGTTAAAAAGATGTTAAGCTACAAGCATGTTATGAATGCCAAGCTTGCCATGTCTGTTTGGGTAGTTAATGTTTGCCACTGAGATTCTCTCAAATTTCACCCTCCCTTAACTAACCCTAATAGTTGTTGATGAGAAAGCAAAAGGATGCATGAAATGGAAGTAAGGAAAAGAGGAAAACAATTGAGAAAACATATTGTATTGCATTATGTAATTTGTATGCTAATGTATGATATAAATGTGCCACTAGTATTATGTAATGATAAATGACAATGATGGCATGTAAGACTAAACATGGTGATGTATGGAAATGGTTAATATATTTATGAAATGGTAATATGCATGAAAAGAATTAATTATGAATTATTAATGCAAGTAAAGGGGAGATAAGTTATCTCTAAATGAGCCACCAAATGGCGACAGAGTCGAAGTGAGAAAAATGATTGAATCTACCCATGAAATTTGGCATGCTTAAATTACATATCCGGATCTTTAAAAAAGTGATAGATCACTTAAAATGGATATGTATGCTATAAGTTAAGATTGCTTAAAGTTATGGTAGAGAAACTAGAAAGTACAGTTTTTATCAAATAAACAGTAAAACTGTATGACTTAAGCAAGAAAATGAACCATGAAGTATTTTTTCTCTATAGAGAATCAAAATAAATTCAAATATAATTTCGAAACATCTTAACACAATTTTTTTATAATTAGTTATGAATTTTCAAAATTGGACTAAAAATATGAAATTTATCAATAAATAGTAAGCCAAGTAATTAAATGCAAATTTTCAATCTATAGGGCTTGTTTTTGTGAGCCACTTGAATTGTAATGCTTCTAAATGCATACTAAAAAGGGGTTTAAGAAAGGATGTTTTATTTTGGTATCAGAGTAAAGGTTCTGGAAAATGTTTAAATAGAGTAGAGGTTTTGGTAAAGGCTTAGATGGAGTATTGATTCAAGCAAAGCCTAGTATTAGAGATAAACCCTTATCTAAGTAAGAAATGGGTTACTGGTCTAACTAAGGTTAAGAGTTTGAGGTGATTTCTCTAGGGAAAATAGATATATAGGAGAAGAAAGAAATGACAGAGAGTAACTTAAGAGATAGGTAGCCACTGCTGAGAGACTCTCCCTTAGGAGAGGAATGATTAAGTTGAAAAAGCTTGACCAGGGTATGAGTCAAAGTCAAAAGACTCCCCAAAGAGTAATGGCTGAGAGAACAGTAAGCCAGGAAGGGCTAGGAGTCTATACCCTAATAGAGAAGCAAAGTGACAACTAAGACTCAGGTGATTGATATTAGGTGCCTAACTAGAATGCCACATAGTGGAGATGTTTGAATGATCTATGCCTGCTGTATAATATGGTCAATTTGTGATGATTAAGGTACGATCATAGGAATGAATGCTCAAGAGATAAGAAAAGTTAGAAAGAGTAAGAGTCAGACCGTATCCCTTGAGGATAAATATAGAGAGAAATAGATGATGATATTAGAGATAATGATTGTACTAGGAATTGGTATAGAGAGATAAGTATATTCTTGATGATCCCTAGATGTATAGTAGTATTTGGGATTGGTGAGTATCCCTTTATGTCCCTAAAGCATATATAAGGAATGTGATCATAGCACTTAGTCCAGTAGGGAATCTAAGAGATGAAATCCTTGCAAACAAATGCCACTGCCAAAGTAATTGAATGGGTCAAGTTGAGAGGCTCCCCCTAATAGGGCTGCAACATGCAAAGAACATGCCAGGATACAGATTAAGTAAGTAGAAAGTCTTGGCCACAAAATATCTCTAAAAAAAATTAGGAGGCGGTCCTCTGACTCAAAGTTAATGTTGCTCTATCAAGAGCAAGTTATCCTCTAAAGGGAAAAAAGAGAAATGGCCACAATGGAGTTGACAATGCTAAGAAGAAAACAACTTGTCCTCCCAAAATGGTAGAGTTGACGCCATATCATCAAAAGCGATATCTCCTCTATCAAGGCAAGAAAAGTGTTTGAGTTGACATTACTCTGATATGAGCAATATGTCATCTCACAGAAAAGTAACAGTAGTCAATGTAAGGCACATAGAGTTGACCTTACCCTAATAAGAGTGAAACCGACCAAGAGTAACGCAAGAATGAAATATCCTAGAAGTTAATAGAGGTGATTTTATAAGTCCTCTCCTTGCACTATTCAGAATTAATAAGAGATGTAAGAGGAGTAAGATGATTGCTAAGGCATAGCAGATTGGCATAAGTAAGATGGCATGCCAAAAAGCCATAGAAATTAACCAGTGGCTTGAAGAATTATAAAGGCACAGTAAAAAGAAAAATGGCCTAAGAAAGTTGAGAGTTAAGAGAAAAGGAAATATAGGAAGATGAATGATTCTATAGTTGACAGAAGGATTGAGTAAGGTCTAGGAGACAATAAAAAGGGATTTGTAATTAGTCTTCAAAAAGTTATCAATGTAGTTGATAGATGAGTGAGGCTATTTATTCTTTGACTCAATTTGATAGTCTAGAGTCTCCTAGGGATTGGAATATAGCTTGAGCATAGGGAAATTCTAGGGTCACAATAGATCTTGAAGAGGCTTGCAGCAGAATGTAGTAGCTCCCAATGAGACTTGCGGTAGAGCATGATGGCTCCAGAAGTTGCAGTAAATCAAGCTTGAGGAAATTGCTGAGCTATTGAGATATTTCTTTGGGAAGATGGTGACCAAGGATGGTGACTAGGAATGAGTAGTCCTAGGATGATTTTGAGATATAAGAGCTTCCTTAGGTTAGTCAACTAGCAAATAGAGAGTACCCTTGACTGTTCTACAAACACGTTGATGTCAACTAGACTGAGCCCAATTCTATCTATTAATAAAGGAAAGAAGAAATAGTAAAAGTAAGGAGATGAGAGAATTTATATGCATTCAGGCAAGCTAAGCATGAAATGAGAATTTGAAAGAAAAGAGATAGGTCGTTAAGGAAAAGATGAGAAAGGCAGTGTACACCGAAAAGACCTGATAAAGGTAGTGTTCAAAGAACCTAAAATACCATCATATACTGAAATACCATGAAGATAGGTGCACTGTCACAGCATTATCATAAGAGAATATGCCTAAATAATAGAAAGAATAAGAGTAGTAATGATGAAATACTTAAGGGTGAAGGCCATGCTCGTGTAAATGACAATTTAAGGATGGATTCTAGGATCGAAACCTGACAATGAAGCATAATGAAAAGTTGAAAAGGCCAAAGTTGAGTATAAGTAGGGATATTCTTCTTAATTAACCTCTCATTAAAGGTAAGAATAGAGGTTTGACTAAGAAATTTTGAGGATGAAATTTCTTTTGAGAGGAACAGAATTGTAACATCTCAAATTTTAGGCCTTAAAGTACCAAAATTAGCCTGAAATAGGTAGGCTACCAGATTTTTTTTGGCAGGAGTTACAGAGGTCACTTGGAAGGATAAGAGGATTCCCAAGGACTGAATAGCAAAGTAAGAGTTTTTCAAAACCTCGAGATGAGCAAGTTAGAGATTCTGATGAAATCTCAAGGACTTGAGTATGGGAATTGGAGATAATTAGGGGCCAAAGGTCGTGCTTAGAATCTCAGTAAGATGATTCTTGTGGCTAAATCTGAGCAGGGACCTAATCGTAAATTTAGAAAGTTTTAAGTCAGAAAGGGCAATGATGGAAAGTACACCTAAAAATTCTAGAAAATTTTTAGAAAATTCTAAAAAAAATGGGAATGAGAATTTGAGGCCCCGTATGGGGTTCGAAGTGACAAAAATACCCTTGGAGCAAATTGATGAAATTCCTAGGGTTTTGGCTAATTATGAATATGAGTTGAAATTGAATTATGTAAAATATGAGGAGGCCTCAGATAATTGAAGAAAATGGGGAATAATACTTGAGAAATTATGATAGGTTTTAAAAATGATTTTGTCCCTAAAAAGTGAAGAGGTTGGCTTTAACATCTGTTAAAGCCTATTTATACACTATCCATTGTAAGTCAAAATAAACCATTTATGGGTTGGATTTTGACTTTAGAAAAATTAGAGAAATTCCTCATCATGAAAAAGTAGTATTAGCACCTAAAGACAGATTCTTAGAATCATGGACTGATAGAAAGAAGTTGGTCAAGTTTACTCCGAAATAAATATTATTAAATGTTTTAATGGAAGGACAAAGGAAAAGCATCACTCCCTCTTTAAGCATTTTATATAATGTCATGTGAGGTTAATTATGATGAAAAAGGGTGCCAAAACATGTCCCAAGATTGCCTGATAATTTAGGACCTGAAAAAGTACCTGATGATGTGAAATCATAAAATCCGTGGAGGAATAGTCAAGGGTATAAGGGAGCATGAAATTTTTTGCTATTTTCCTCCCTAGTTTAAGGCAAATTTGATAAGGGGACATGAATAGAATATTATATCTTGTTAAGGGTTAAGTTTGGAAGAATGGAATTATTTAATAAAATATCATGCTTTCTTCACAAACGTAATAGGTGGCATGTTATGTGTTCTATGAGGTGGCACTTCTATTGAATGAAAGCAACATCTAAGAAGATTAGGTGGCAAGAACCAAGAAGCTAAGGGACACATGGCCAAAGAGATTAAATGAATGGCTAAGATCAAGGGCTAGGATTTAAGCAAATTTTTATAAATACCACTCTCTCCCATCCTATGTAAAGATTTTACCCCAACTAAGAGAAAAGAGGAGGAGAGAACAAAAATTAAAGAAGGAGAAGGAGAAGAGAAAGAGCAAGGGAAACCATGCAAGATTAAGCTCTAAGATAAGGTATGTTTATGGTTTTTGATGTAGTCTATCTTGCTACTTGTCTTGTTAAGTTTGGTTATGGGTTTTGCTAGATTTTAGGGGCTTGAAATCCTAAAGGGACATGCTACACAAAATTTATAAGTTAAGGGGAGGATGAAATTGATTTAAAGGCTTGAAAAAAACAAGAATCTAGTGGTTCTGTGATGAGTTTGTAAGAAAACCAACTTCTTCCTAACCTTTGAACAATTTTGGCCAGACTTAGGGTTCATGTTAGGGTTGGATTTTGATGATTTTAATGCTTTCAATGTGTTTAGAATAAAAAATTGTGTGGGATTAAAGTGAGAGAGCAAGTTTGGAAGTATTAGAATTGAAAATAGAATTTTGAACCCTAAAATCTTATGTGTTCAGCCAAAGTTGGTTCTAGGAGAAAGTGCTGGATTTTCATAATTTTGAGGTTAGAAATGAATTCTGCATGCAAAATTATGTGAGAATAGAATGTGGGATTAATTTTAGAAAGGTTGGAAATCAAACTCAAAAGTTAGAAATTAATATGGTTTAAAGACAACAAAGTGTTAATGTCATTGATTCCATGTGTAACACCTTAGTTTCAAACCCTTTTTTCACATCAAACAGAAGCATTTGGAACTATTTATTCAATCTTTAAGTTGAAAAATTCAAATTTTAAAATAAACCTTCTCAGGTTACCATTCACATAACCTTAAAATTTAGTCCAACTTTGAAAAATCATAACTAAGTCAAAAAAATCAAAATGAGGTAGTTCCAATATACTACCAAGTTTCTGAGAGATCTTTAGGAGAAAAATTCTTCCAGATGATGAATTCATCTCATGTGTGCCTAGTTTTCATGGTCAAACTCCTTATTTGCTTAGAAACTCGTGGATCTTAAATTAGGTGCAAATTAAATCAATTTCATCCCTTTTTAAACCTTATTCTTGCACCATGATGTTTTTCCATTTGAAGACCACTAACTATCATGCCATTAACATAAAACCATGCTTTAACCATAATGTACAGTATATAATATCCAAAGAGTCAAACATCTATGATTACACGTAATACATAACATAGTTCTAAAATATCATGACATAACAAAAGTCTTCAAGCTATAGTCACCTCTTTGCCTTTTCCTTTGGAGCTTCCATCCTTTAAATGGTTAGGATTTAAACAAATAAAGTGAGATTCCAAAGAATCCTAGTAGCAAAGAACAACAATTATAGCATTAAAATACAAGGTCAATTCATGTTATATGCAAGCATTAAACTCATGTATTATCATGCTATAAACATGCCATCAATATGCCATGAAACAGGAGCACAAACATACCATTTAATAGCTCAACTAAACACATTTTCCAAGGCATCAATGCAAAAAGTTAATCATATTTCAACATTCAAAACTCAACCACATCATGACAAATACATATAACACAAGCAACCAAGACAAGTTAATACTAACATTAGAAGTTCTTGCAACCTCTTTAGAGACTTGATTTCTTCCTCTTGCTCTTAAGCTTTTCCTTGCCCAATGTCAATGTCTATTAATCAAACAATAATGATATTCCAATCAACTTAACAATCCCATTAATACTTTAACCTAAAACCTTAACCCTTTTAACCTTTAATATAGGGTTTAGCATCATCCTTTTTAACTTTACTTCCACATATTTTTCCTACATAGTTTTTTATGTAGAATCTAAATATGGACTTAGATTTATCAAAATCCAACTCCTTCCCTTGTATCTAGGTTTGGCTGAATGATACCTTTGGAATCTAAAAATTCTATTTTCAATTTTAATACTTCCAAACATATGTTCTTCACGTATCCCTACACAATTTTAGCTTTTAAACTCATTGAAAGCATCAAATTAACAAAAATCAAACCCTCGCTCATGGAAACAGGTTGGTTGAATAGTACCTCCAAACTTCACATGTTGGAATTCTTTCCAAAACAAGGTTTATGCACCATAATCCAAGTATTCTCTACCTTCTAATCCATAAATCAACCTTGAATCCTTCATAAATCAACATAAAACAAAATAAATAGCAGCAAACTCTAATGTTTTCATGCTCTAAAATCCATCAAAACCATATTTAAAACCATCAAATTAAAAGGCATCATAAACTAGAAAAGAAATCTAAATTCTAACCTTAGATTAGCACTTGATTTGACCTAGGATTTACTTGATCTTCCTCTCCTCTTCCTTCTTCCTACTTTAGCCAAAAAAAATCTCTTGTCGTTGCTCCTTGGTTTGGCTGAAAAATGGCCTAAGGGAGGAGGTGATTCTATATTTATTAAATGCCAAAAATTACTACAAGGTAAATTTTCCATTTACCATTAAGCTTAACCCCTAAACACTTATCATCATCTTGGTTCATCTTCCTTCATGATTTTGCCACATTACCTCCTTATGTGTCCCTTTTAATCAATGCCATAAGCTACCTTACATGCGCCCCCTATTACACATGTGTGGAAAATACAATTTTTTACTAAATAATTCCTTCTTCGAAGTTTATCCTTCAACAAATTGTATTATTTCATTTAGGTCCTTTTCTCTCCATTTTGGAGCTAACTCAACGAAAACAATGAGGAAAAATTTTGTTCCGCTAAGCTTATACTCATTATACTGTACAATCTCACAGTATTAGTTGAATTTTTCCTGGATCCAATTAAATCCAGTACTTTTGAAAATTCATTTCTTTCCACTAATAGCCTCCTTTTAGTGAGGAGAGGTTCTCCTAATTTTCTTAGATTTTATTTTAACCTCTAACTCCTTTAATTAATTTTTTTCCCTGAAATCAACCTTTTACTAATAAAAATTAAGCTTTAAATATTTTTAAAGCTACCCTCTACATTTTAAGAGGCCGGGAACAATTTTATAATTTATAATAATCTCCCAAATAATTTTCCTATATTTTTATGAATTATTGAGGCCTCCACATATTTTAATTAATTTATTTTGACCAATTTTTTTAATTAGCCAAAATTCCAAGAAAATACTAAAAATTTTAAAATAAATTATTTTTATTTATTTTCATCTTTCAAGCCTCAAATATTGTTCTATGCCCTTTATTCTATTTTTCATGATTTTTTGAAAATTTTGGGAATTTCGGGTGCACCTATCTACTCTAATCAATATTGACCGGATATTTTAAAAATGACAGTCTGGTCCTTGATTTGGTTTCAGTTCAAAATTTGTTCTATCTATATTCTTACTATACCGCCTAACCCTCGATCAATCCTAATTTCCTCATTTCCTAAGTTAAAATTAACAGGGTATGACACAATGGCTCTAATAATGAATAGCAATGATGTATTAATGTGATTGGGACCATTGACATCATGAAAGATGAATAGGAAAAGTTGATCAAGCAATCTTGATGGCTGGAAGCAAAGGGAGCAAGAGGAAAGATTAAAATGTAAAAGGCTAAAAGTAGCAAACTTTACCCTACTCTTATGTGCTTGGTATTTGCTTGCATGTATGACATGTTTGTGTACTTATATGATTTTGTGAACTCATGCATTTTGAATGTGAATATGTTTAAAGTATACTATAGGCCTATGTGTTTTATAATAAATGAATGATGATTTTCAAACACGTTATTAAGTTATAAAGATGTTAAGTTGCAAGCATGTTATGAATGCTAAACTTGCCACATATGTTTGGGTAGTTAATGTTTGCTACTGAGATTTTTTCGAAACTAACCATCCCCTAACCAACCCTACTAGGTGTTAGTGAGCAAGCAAAAGGATGCTTAAGTGGAAGCAAAGGAAAGAGGAAAAGAATTGAGAAAATGTATTGCATTGCGTTGTGTAATTTGTATGCTAATGTATGATATAAATGTGCCATTAATGTTATGTGATGATAAATAATGATGATGGCATGTAAGACTGAACATGCGATGTATGGAAATGGTTAGTTTTTTGGCATATGGTAAATGCAGAAAAAAATTAATTATGAATTGTTTAATGCAAGTAAATGGGAGATAAGGTATCCCTAAATGAGCCATAAAATGGTGATAA